>NC_056730.1:1109119129-1109129129 GCF_019279795.1 Protopterus annectens
GCATTCACCATTTATTAAAAACCTTTTTTATCGTAAATGGGGGACTGCACATATTATCAACATGAGTTGTACAATTACAATACTCTTTCCTTTCAGTGTGAAAATAGAAACTGAGAAAAAAGGAGTTATATTGAAAATGTTTTTTATTGATTTATTTTTTTGTAAAAGTAAAATTCAGTTACTGGCCAGCAAAAAGACTGCCTTTAATGCCAGCAAAGAAGACATTTGGAAAACCTGAAGGAAAGTCAACCAGGAAAAGTGAAGAGAAAACACTAATTGGGAAAAATTGTGAATTGTGCAGTTGTTCAGCAAAAAGTTGTACAAAGTTAGACTTTGATTCAAGAGATGGCATCCAGTAATTGAGAGGAAGTAAATAAATCAGATTTACTCAGAGGTGATTAAAATAAATGAAACATTAATTGAATATATCAATTCAGCAAAAAAATTGGAAAAAATAGACAAAGCTTTAACTAGTCATTCAGACAAACTGATAAAACTGCAAAAATCAGAGGTTGACTTGAAAAACAAGCTGGATGAATGTGAGGTTTCTCGGGAAAGCTGTTTAAAATATAGTAGTTAGAAGACAGAGCACACAGAGATGATCTGTTGTACCAGAGAAACTGGAAGGAGCAGACTGTTTTAATTTATGAAAGCAGAAATAAACAGCTGGAGTGGTGTTCCACAGCCGAAGTTGTTAATTGAAAGGGAACATCAAGTGTATGCTTCTAACCTGTCAGTGAGAAAGCAGACAAAATCTGTATCAGTAAAGATGCATTCATACTAGCAGAAAGAGTTGATCCTGACAAAAGTGTGGCAGAAAGGGAAGGTATTATAAATTGCAGACTGTGTGTGTGTGTGTGTGTGTGTGTGTGTGTGTGTGTGTGTGGAAAATGATTATTCACTGAACACCAGGCAGAAGTGAAACGTATTTATCCCAGCAATTAGGGAATGTCAAGAGGCAGTGTGAGATTCAAGCTACTGTACCCAGGTGTCTTCAGTGTGTTTACAGAAGGATCAATGTAATTTTTTGACACACAACATGCTAAGGAGGAAAGAAAAAGTTTATCTAACAAAAAGTGAGTCGGCAAGCAGAAGGGGATGGTTCATAGAGAGACCCTGCCAGTAAAACCTTTTCAAC
The DNA here is from genome assembly GCF_019279795.1 of Protopterus annectens. NCBI lineage: Eukaryota > Metazoa > Chordata > Ceratodontiformes > Protopteridae > Protopterus > Protopterus annectens. Next base: position 1,109,120,268 of record NC_056730.1, read on the forward strand.
TGTTCCAAAGAAAAATGCTTGAGTCAATGAAAAAAGCGCAGAAGTTGACTAGAAGAATCAGCAGTACTTTGGACTTGAACCAGAGTGTGGTGTTATGACATGGGGATGGACAAGAAGAATAGCAACTCTGAATTAGTGAATAAATGGCAGACTGTAAAGCATCTCATCACATTTGTGAAATGTGGTTTTGCAAGAAAAACGTGGATGAAAAATACTTGACTTTTGTTGACTTTGTTAAATTTGTGGGTGGACTATAATGCATATACCTCAATTTTTAGTGTCCTTTTAAACATTAATGATGTAAAGGGGAAAACTGACTGTAAGTAAAACAGTTTTTGTTCTTATTAGTATTTGTGTAAAACATTTCATGATATAAACTGCATGTTATATATAGTAAAACAGTTTTGTATAGTCAGGGGTATTTTAAATGTGGGGGGCCTTTTTCGGTGACTGGTATGTGTTAAAGATATTAAAGTAAACAAGTCATTTTTTTAATTGTAAGAAATATAAGTTTTACATTATAACGAGGAAAAAAGGCTGGACAAAAGCAAGTTTAATGTTCATAGGCTGTGATCTTGGGCTGTTGGGATTGGGTTGGGGTGTAAAAGTGCACTGATTATATGTAGAATTATGATATTTTCCCTTTGTATTTTACAAGGGTGAGTGTCTAGATTAGTACCTTTGGCTTAAGCTTTAAACAGGTGTTTCTGTAAGCATGTAGGCTTTAGTAATAAGACAGAATGATGAAAGCCATGCAATTGCTAAGGTTTTAACAACTGCAAAGATATTAGTTTGTCTGTTTTCCACTGGCTAATGTTCAATGGAGTCCAGTTGTCTGCAGCTGTATATTTAATTATTTATTTATTTTTATTTTATTTTACATTTGTTAACTGGGGGTGTCTGACTGAGCCAAAAAGGCCCTTTTTCAGCAGAGGCCCGGTGAGAAAAGCTCCACATAGAAAAATTACAGATACATTTAGATATTTAGACATGATCAGTATACACACAAATTACAATAAACATATTTTACAGTGGTATGCAGCACATCAACAGTTACAGTGGAGAGAACAAACAAGAAAATATTAATTTAAAAATAAAGGTAATTAATAGATTTGTGGTGTACAGCTGAAATTTGGAACATAGGCAGAATGCATACATAGTACACAGGTACAGTACATGCATTGTACATTAGCCAGTGTTTGTGAGTAAGAGTGAAAACTATTATCAAGTACTCTAGGTTTAGTATGTGTACCTTATCTGCTTTCACTAGGCCGGGGAGCAGTCATGGCACTGCCAACTTTGCTTGATATGTTGCCTAATGAGGTTTTTAAAGGAGGCTTTGGACAATGTGTTTTGTATGCAAGTGGGGAGAGAGTTACATTTTTAGCCACTTAACTACTACATAGTGTGTCTCTAATGCTATTGTAGCTATTGGTGACTTCTAGTAGTAGTTTGCTTGATGATCTAACAGGCCTTTTGGCTGAGTAATGTACTAGGTCTTTCAGGGTAGGACACTTATTGGGGAGGTAATATAATGATTGTAGGATAGGAGGTTGGGCAGTTCAAGCCAGTGGAGCTGTCTCAAAGCAGTACAGTGATGAGTTCTATATGAGCAATTTGCAGCAAAGCAGGCAATTCTGTTATAGCAGCCTTCCATTTTGTTTAGTTCAGTTTTGTTGAGATTAGTCAGAATGGGAGATGCATAGAGTAGGGTGGATAGAAGTTGGGAGCGAGCAATGGCTGATCTTGTGTTGTTGGTAAGAAATGTTTTGATACGGTAGAGTGGTCCCAGTTTGACATGTACTTTTTTAATAGTTAAGTTGAGATGACTATCATATTTTAGGTGGGAGTCTATGGTCATTCCCAATAGCTTAGCCTGTGCCACTGGAGCGATTGGAGTAGCATTTGTGGAGTAGATAGTGAATTGACTTGTTAGCAGTGTTTTTGTTAGAACTGGTTATAATCATAAGCTGAGTTTTCTTTGGATTGAGGATAAGTTGGGCTTTGGTAAGGTAGTTTTCAACATCAGAGAATGCTAGTTGAGTTGTTTGCAGGAGGGTGGGAATGTTTTCTGCAGTACAGATTAAGGTTGCATCATCTACATACTGAATGATAGATGCATGCTGTGTGGAGGAATGGAGGTCATTTGTGAAGATTTTGAATAGTAGTGGTCCTAAGACAGAACCCTGTGGGACTCCTATAGTTTTGGGCAGCTGAGGAGAGAGAGAATTTTCCCATTTCACAGCTTGGTACCTGCCAGTTAAGTAGCTCTGGAACCAGGTAAAAGTGGAATTTGATAGGTGATATTAGTTTAGTTTGTTTAGCAGGATTTGGTGCAAGACTGTCAAATGCTTTGGACATATCCAAAAAAAGAGTTGACACCTGCAGGCCTTTGTTTTTGAGACAGTTTACTGTGTCTGTGAAGCAGAGGAGGGCTGTAATGGTACTATGGGCAGATCTGAAATCATGCTGAGTAGGTGACAGGATGTTGCTGTCTAGAGTTATTTTAGCACCTGGGTATGGATGCATTTTACAAGGATTTTGGCCAGGGGGGAAAGTATAGCAATGGGTCTGTAGTTAAGTTCAATGGAGGTCCCGCCTTTATGTATGGGTGTAACATAGGTTATTTTCCGGAGTTTGGGCACATAGTTTTCAGCAACTGATATGTTTATGAAAGTGGAGATTGGGATAGCAATTGCATCTGCTGTGAGTTTCAAGAAGTAGCTGGGGAGTAGGTTGGCTGCTGTTGATTGGGTTTTTAGTTTGGAGAGCATGCTTTTGATTGAAGTGGTGGAAACTGTTTTGAGGGTGGTGGAAACTGTTTTGAGGGTAAAGCTTGTATTATTTTTCGAGTATAATTTACAAAGACTCATTGCTAAGTACATTTACATGGAGACACTCATTGCTAAGTACATTTTCAAGGAGACAAGCTATCGGCAGGTCCAAGCCATTAATCTTGAGAATTCTGAATAGTCTTGCAAAATTTAAAGGTACACAGAAAAGCAATTCAGTTTGAAATTATGGAAAGTGAGTAAGAGCTATACTAGCTAAAAGAACAGCAAAGGTTTGCCAACATTGATAGATATGGATCAGTGTGGTTTGTGGAAGGCAAGCAAACATTTGGCAACATTAATAAAGCAGTGATGTTCCAGAGAGAAGCAGAATGTAAGAAAATATTTTTGCTGCTGGGTCTTGATGCAGAGAAACATTTGACAGATTAAGCTGGGATTTTATGAATAGGTCATTGGAAGCATTTGCATTCCCTGACACAATGATAAGGTTAATTAGAAGGATATATTAAGGATTGGAGGTAAGAATTAAAGTGGGAGGGTTCCTCTCGGATGAGCGTTGTTTGAACAGAGCAACCAGGTGGGGTGTCCTCTTTCCCTGTATTTGCCTTGTATTTAGAGCCACTAGCAAATAAAATAAGGGACTCAGAAGTACAGGAATATAATTAGTATGGTAATCAAGACAAGTTGGCTTTATTTGCAGATGATGATATTTTGTACCTGATAAATCCAGAAAAGGACATGTCAGTGTTGTGAAACATTAAAGTTTAAAGTCTTTTCAGGATATAAAATTAATGAAGATAAAACAAATGCTATAGCCGTAAATTATGTGCCAACACACAAATTGGTTCAGCAATACCCATATTTATGGGGCCATAATAAGATGAAGTATTTAGGAGTATGGATTAAAAATGCTTCTGTTATGGCAGCTAAGGATATGTGGGAAGAGACCAAACAAAAGATAATACAAACATTGAGAAACTGGAAACTCCTATTTATGGATATGGGTAGTAAAGTACAAGCAGTGAAAATGTTTTTAGTCCCTTTAGTCTTGGATACAGGTCAGGCATATTTTATGAACCTGATAATTTATGGACAATAATTAATAAAGAATCGAAGGAATTTATCTGGGGGGTAAAGAGGGCAAGAGTTAAATGGGATACGTTGATCCTTCCGATAGAACAAGGTGGTTTACGTTTACCTGATTTGAAGGGATATTTTAGGGCTACACAGTTGAGGCTCATATACATAACACAAGCAGAAGGCTATAATTCAGAGTGGAAAGGGATGATGATGAAGCAAGGGGGGAATTCAAGAAATAAAGAGAGTGGGATTTTGTTTGCAGATCCTTAAGGAGAATAACAACCATACAGCATATTATATTCATAAAGTAGTAGAAAGTATTCAAAGAACTAAGCCAGTACAAGAATGGATAAAGGAGATTTTGCCAATAGGAATAAATGCAAGTAGGGATCCAGAAAATAGGCAAGAGGAGGCTGGAACTTCATGGAGAAACCTGGCAGAGGAACCAAGATATTGGGAGCAAAAGCAGGAAAGGTAATGGAGTAGGACGAAGCCAAGAAGACATTTGGATTGCAGGCTAGAGACTACCATTCCTACCGGGCCTTATTCTCAGAGTGCAGGCAGAGAGAAAGTGATACAGGAATTTTAAGTGAAATACCTGCTCTGGTACAGTTTTTAGTTGAATTTAGAACAGAAACAGCTGTTAAAAAGGGATAATTAGTAGGGCATTTAAAATATTGCATGATAACTGTAAGAATCAATCAGAGGAGGTTAGAAAAGATTGGGAAGAGAGACTGGAAAAGCAATTTTCAAGAAAATAATGGGAAGACGTGTATGCCTCCCAAGTATGCAACCAAGTCTGGAATTTTAGGATTTTTTCTTGGAAGTGTTTGCATAGATATTTTTATAACTCAAGCAGACTTCAAATAATTTTTCCTCAGGTAGAAACAAGATGTTTGAGGTATGATGGAGAAAAGCGGTAAATGGGGACATATTTTCAGGCGTGTAATGAGTTGGCAGATTATAAAAATTGGCTACAGAGTACTCTGTCAGAAATATTGGATGAACAAACAAGTAAGACCTGATTCTTTTGAGTGAGGATACAGAATCTGAATTGTGTAGACATAGTAAGGCTATTAAGTTTAATTCTGTTGGCTGCCAAAAAAGCAATTTCCAGAAAATGGAAATCAGTATACACCAACTGCATTGAGGTACTGAATGTTATAAAAGAGATATAAGAACTGGAAGAGGGTTCTTTAGAAAAGGGAAGAAGCAAATTACATGGAAGTAAATGGAAACTGGAACGGTTACAATAGTTTGTTTTCTTTTCTGTTAATGTATGTCTGACTATGTCTTAAGTGATGATCTAATAATGGTATTTAAAAAAAGAGTTGTCACCATGCTATGCAGTACTGCTGAGCTTTGGTAACCTATTCCTTCCTGCCGGACTCCTATTCAGATCCGAATCAGGAATGTTATTGGTCTTCCCTTACAAGGATCATGTATGCATTGAACAAAAGGGATGAAATTGTATTGGCAAAACTTTTAATATGCAATATTTCATCAGTGTTAGAGCCATAAAAGTTCCCAAGAAGCATCTTCCCAAACTTCAAGAGCAACACTTGTACAATCCACCTCCCATATAAATGTTTAACCTTCTGTTGAAAAACCCATTCCAAAGACTTGTGCAATAAAATGGCTTTTCACCAAGAGTGTGCTTTATCTTTTGACCTCCTGTAACATAACAGTTTTTGGAGAATAAGACTCTAAATGTCTCAGTATAACAGTAGCTTTGATGGCCAACATGGCCCCCTTAACATTTCAACTAATATATATGTGTGTGTATATATATATATATATATATATATATATACATACACGCACACACACATATATATATATATATATATATATATGCATTATATATACACACACACATTATATACACACACACACACACACACACACACACACACACACATATATATATATATATATATATATATATATATGTATATGTGTGTGTGTGTGTGTGTGTGTGTGTATATATATATATATATATATATATATATATATATATATATATATATATAGGCTGTGATTGACCCGTGTTACCTCCAAAACAGTTAACCCTGTAGTACCTTGAAGGACTGCTACTGTTAAGTAGTTCCAGGCAAATAAATGCTTTATCACTTGAGACTTAGTTGTTCTACTAATACAGGCAATAAACTGAATATAAAAAGGGAAAAGACAACTTTATGTACCTTCCCCCATTCCTTGAGTGTGGTAAGTGGAGAGTTGCAACTAGGGTCGCTATTGACTGTATGACAGAACATCAGGAAAATGCATGCACAAAGTCGTACAAAATATGTAATAGCTCTACAACCCAGGAGTTGTATAAAGCCCAGTCAAAAGTCCTCCAGAAATAATTCCCACTGTTCGATCAACTTGGAGTATTCATGGGCATGGATTAAATCGAGTAATTTTACCTTTTCTGGCATACCTATTATTCCCAATACTGTTCTCTTGTCACTTATCACTACCTTGATGTTACGAGGGTAGTCCAACTCTTTAATCCTGTCTGCCCATGACTGCTCCATTTCTGTCATGTCCTTCACTGAGAGAACCAGATCCAGGTTTTCTTCCATTGTTGTGAGAGCTAGCAATGGTGCATATTTATTTGTAGTTCTTACCTGTGCTGCAAATAGCTGTACTGGACCCTTTTCTCTTCATTTGATTGGGGTTCCCAAAAGCAGCTGCCTATTAGAGTAATTTCCCTTTTACAGAGCTGGGGCTTTGTTGGATAATGAAGAGGGTATCCTGTCTCTACTCTTTTGGGAAGAGGAGCTGGGGGAGGTCCTGGGAGCAAACATCTGCTAAAGACCTATAGTAAACTGACTGCGTATTACTTTTCAAAAAATTTTCAGACTCCTTCGGAGAGTTACCTCAGCATTGTTTTTAATAAGATAGAGGACAGCAGAAAATTTTCATTGCACTAAGTACCCCATTTCCTCAGAACTGAGGTGATCGATTTCCTTCTGATATATAGAGCCACAATATAGTCAGGAGTAGTATGGATGGGATATCCCACCACCTGAAGATTATGGCCTAGGCTACACGATCTATTTAACACTGCCTCTCTGTCCAAATAGTTAAGGTATTTGATAATAGGATACCTAGATAGACCAGGATGTTAATTGCACATGTCAGTTTTGTGGGCTGGCTGTATACTAGGTGCAACTGTCCAGCCCAGCAGTGTCCCAGTTTCCTTTTTGATAAATTGAACATTATCATTCCCTTCCAAATATTCAGGTAACCCCATAATCTTCGCGTTATTCTGGTAAGCTGTATTCTCAAAGTCCTCCTCCTTTTGTTACAGTCTTACTGAATGTACTTGCAGCTCCTGAATTTGTGAGGAGTGTTGACTTACTATGGCCCTTTGCTTCATCAGTTCACTATGTTGTTGGGCTAAGGCTGAGTTGATAGCTCTGAACCAAGCTTCATGTTTGGTAGTCACTGCTTTGATATCCATCAGATTGCTAGCTGCTCTTTTCATCAGGCCAAGAGTGCTTCATTGAATTCCCATAATATTTTGAGCTCACCAGCCACTACTATACTCTGTGTCACCGTGCTACCCTGCATTATGACAAGCAAGGCCTCATAATTTAACAAATTGGATCCATGGCTATTCCACAAGGTGGAAATTACTATCACAGTGCTTCAATAAGGCGCCAGTGTTGATAAATCCTCTATTTGCCCAAAGGTTTGCAGCGGTAATGGTTGGTACTGAAATAATTAGTTATCAAACAATGATTTTCCTATATTTTGTTTCCAATTTTAAAATTGTAAAACCAATGAATTTAGAATTCCATACACGTAATACTTTAGGAATAAATATTTTTAGAGTGGCTAATATACTACTAAAGTAATTCCCTAAAACAAATCAAAAATCAAGCTCAAAATGAATCTAGAAGTAGGATGGCTTGCTGTTATTACACCCTCTCAATTTATTCCCTCTAATTTGGACAGTCCTGCAATGGTTCAGGGTCCTAGAAACATTAGTAAAGTCAGTTCAGGGTGTGTACTAGGACTTTGACAAAAGTAGGAACAGTGTTCAGACTCGCCGAGGAGTTCCCAATAGGAGTGGGGGGTGCATCAGGTCTCAATTCAGAGCCCCACTGTTCATAGTGATGGCAGATTGCATTAGCAAACAGATTGAAGGGAACAGATAAACAAAGTTGATGTATCCAGATGAAATGGCATTACAAGCAGACTCTGAATAGGACTTCAGCAAACAATAGGGGGAATGAAATGCAAAACTGAAGGCACATGGGATGAAAATGAATACAGACAAGACAGTTGTCATGGCAGCAAAGGGGAAATCAGAAGCAGAAAATTGACATACATTGAGATAGAAGAGAAAATAGTGGAATAGGTTAACAACTTCAAGTATCTGGGATAGGTGGTGGAGGAGAAAGGAAGTCTGAATGATGTGGTCAAAGCTAGACTCAGAGGGTCTGCAGCTATCTGGCACAGATTGTCTGAGGTAGTTTGTGACAGAAGAATGGCAAAGAAGATGAAGAGGTGTACAAAACAGTGGTGCAAACATTATTTTTGTGTATGACAGAAAAACTTGGCCAGTGAAAACAGAGCAGTTGAGGAAGCTAGAGGTACTGGAGGGGAAGTGTCTAAGATGGGGCGCTAGGATGCAAATGTGGGATAAGACAACAAAATTATGACATCAGTACAGAAGCCAAAGCAGCTCCAGTTACAGATTATGGTGCTTTAGGCACATATGCAGGAAAGCAGAATACGATTTGTTGAAGAAGATTTGGGAAAGACAGGAAGAGAAGGTAAGAGGAAATGAGGACATCTAGTAAAGAGATGGAAGGATTGCATGAGATAAGACCTGCAACAGTCAGACATGGCTGTCAAAGAAGGTAGGAGAGTGACATTGAATTAAGAGAAGTGATGACAGTTGCCATGACACCCTGACTCCATGTAGAAAATGGGGCAAAAGGAGGATATGATGATCTTGTGTGCTAAGACT
>NC_056730.1:1109134129-1109141740 GCF_019279795.1 Protopterus annectens
TTTCAGAGGGGTGTAACAGTTAAAATGATTTTTATGAGGGTTAGATTGAAGAAGATGATGATGCTGCTGCTGCTGCAGACATGTAGTTAATATCTCACCATTGACATGAGAATGCTGCTCATTTGTCAAGGCAAGTGGCAGATCGTTTCTCTGCTTTCTGGGTATTTACATGTTGATAGTTCATTGTTTTTGCAACCTGTCTTACATGGGAATGCACAAGTTTTAGGTGAAATAGTTTGAATGAATCCAGATATTACTCTTGAAATGTTTAGTACCATATTGTAGTGTTCCCTAAGAATCTGCTTAGTGGCTTTCTTCTCTTTCAGTCCTGCAAACTTAAACTAGGTAGATTTGATAGCAACTGGAGATGGTAACAAGCTCTTTACATAAGACATAAAAGATTCTGTAAAATGTATTTACTAAGAGGGTGCATGCCCTGTTGGTGGCAATAGGGGATTGCTTTAAGTATGTCATTTTCAATGACTAAGTATAAAAGTGACACTGCTGATCAAATTATCACTCTGTGTAATAATTCTACTTCGTATTGTTCCAAAGTTCTCAAATTGATTGTGTTTAAATTGTTCTGTAATTCTTAAATCAGGCATATTTCTTAAGAATTTATCTCCACATCATATACTGCTGACTTTCCATTTAAATCTGCTGTTACTTGTACAAATGTAAGGGGTCACTGTTAACTTAAGGAACAGTCATACCAATAGAATGTGTTTGGAAAAATTCAAAGCTGTATAGTCTTTGCTATGATTCTTTCTGACACTTTTCTTTCCTTGTTCATCATTTGGAGAAAAAATGTACAGCAGAAAGTTGTCTAGTTAATTTCACATTTCAGCAGATTCCAACTTGCGTGCAGACATTGTACAAATACCAATTCCTTGACTGGTACAAATATAAATTCTTTGATCAGTATCCTTCTTTTAGTGTTCATTCTTCCCGGGTTTGATGCTTTGAAGACATTGCACAAATACCTTATATTGGTGATCCAACCAGGTAGACTCTTGTATGACGTCCTTTTGCTCTGAAATTGAAAGTACCTCTAAATAACATCTTTGGTCTTGACAGTGTAGAAGCACCCTCCCCTTCTGTCACTGTTGAGTATGTTCTTTCCACATACCAAATGTCCTTGCATTGAAGGGAGCATAACTTCTAATTTCACAGTAGATGGACAAACATTTTGTGCCAGTCTGTGGCTAATTGTTGCATTGTGAAAATGCTTTTGAACAAACTCTCTCTCAGAGCCCTTGGTGTATCCTATACAAAGGACATCCAAATAATTTCTTGTCAAGTTAAAGCATCTTCTGCAGAAAAACATAAATAAGAGCAGATGAAAAATCTGTTTCCTTTCAAGATGATGGGTTATTCTATAAGATTCTTCTACAATCTTTCGTGTACCAAAGAAAATTAGTTAGTGCAGGCCTACTTCAGAATTACAAACCGAAAGAAACATCTTAAGACTAAACGAATACAAGATTCTGATTGTCTAGATTTGTTTTAAAACAGATGGTTACAGCTGATTTGAACAATTCCTTTGAGCACATAGTGATCATAAAACCCCACAATTTCTACAAGTAGGACTCCCAACATTTTCAGTTTGCAGTCCTTTTCTTTGGCTTGACTACAGCTCCAAGTGACCTTGACAAATATCTTTTGTCAGTGGTAGTGGTTCTCAGATTGAGAGGTTTTCACAATGACTAATAACTTAGAGTGCAAGTGAACAGACAAGGCTGAAAAGGATTAAAGTACTGTAATGAACACAAGAAAACGAGCCAAGATTAAGTGCTTTTGTCCTACATGATGGACTTCATCAGAATACCATTCTGGGAATGTCACTTCCTTAAATGCTTCTGCTTTTTTCGGCTTATCCCAGTTAGGGGTCACCACAGCAGAACAACAGTCTGCAGAACGATTGGCAATGGAGTTTTACAGTGTCGAGTTGCCAGCACAACCTTCCACAGAAGGCGCACACACTCACAGCTAGGGCCAATTGCTCATTCCCAAATTAAACATATCCCCAAAAATGTCATTTAAAACCATTTTAAAAACCTGCAAAATAACAAACAGGGTTACAAAAAAAAATTCGCAACATCAGTACTTTGAATAAATACAATTAAGATAAAATAAAGTAAGATGAAAATAAATATTCCCCCTTTTTAAATTAAAATATTTTTATCCAAAACTTCATGACCAGTCAATAAATCGATTAGTCCATTGTTAAAAAATATAAAAATAGGAATAATTGTAAAAACGTTTGTCCTTTTTAAAATTTCATAAATCTCGGCTTAAGTGCTGGTTGCAAAACTGTACTGTCATTTAACCCAGGTAGTTTGGCTGCATTCAGTCTAAGTTGCCAAATTAATTCTTTATATTCTGAAAAAAACTTGCCCAGTTACCACCCCTAGGGTTCCTTTCAACAATATCAATAATACCAAATGGAAACCTATTATTTTTGCCACATGTCTAGCAAAGGCATTGCTAGGATTCATCTTTCTGATATTGTAATAATTATCTTCATATATCTATTTTCTAAATACCCTGTCAGATTTACTTATATAAAATCCATTGCAACCAGAGCATTAAGTCATATGTGTAATAACTGTTATCCACAATTACCATTTTTGAAAAACACTCTGGAATCCCACCCATTATTTAATGTGATACTATTACCTTCATATAATATATATAGATATATATATATATATATATATATATGTGTGTGTGTGTATATATATATATATATATATATATATATATATGTATATAGATATATAGATATATATATGCACACTGTCTGCTGGAACCACACTTAATAGTACCCTTCTTTGTTTTTTCACCTTTCTTTGAGCTCGGTCCTTTTAGTAGTTTGCTTAATTTAAAAAAAAAAAAAAGTTTTATTTAAGAAGGGTTCATTACCTACAACCCTAAAAACATTGTCACTACCGTTCAGGAACCCCCAGTTACCTTTTATATTATTCTTAATATTGCCAGAATTCTAATTGTAAGCCACAGCACAAGCTCTTTCAAAACCTATACTCTGGGAAAATCTCTTCGGGGGTTCTTTCGTAACCAGATTCGCACCTCCTCTCAAAAGTAGTTTGAGTTTAGTTCCCCAGCAACCACTTATTTCAGTAATAATATCCTGTAACATCGATCCTGGGTATCCCCCTTCTACGAACATCTTTTTTAGTATGTTCATCTCCCCTTCCAAATTACTTAAACAGCAGGTCATCCTAGCCCCCCTAATGCAATGCCCCCTTACCAAGGTTTTCTTGAACACAAATGGATGCAAACTGGCAAAATGTAAATAAGAATTACTGAAAATTGGTTTTTGATATATTTTGTTGTAAAACCCAATTAAGATTATGGTGATATGCTTCTTTTCACATCTGTGCCATGGTTCTATATTTAAAGGACCACTACTGGCAAAGGATGAAAAAATACATATTTTTTATCTTGCCATGAATTACTGCACCTCCCAAATTTGCCTGTAACAAAATAAGTACTCATTGCAAATTTTAATTATTTTTTTTATCCTTGTTTGCCCTCATGGAGTCAGACATCCTGATTCCTTTGGAAAGCTAAACATATCCCATAATGCACAAATTCTGATAACAAGTAGCCCTGCCATTTGTTGTCAGACTAGACTTCCATTCACTTCGAATGTAACACCTGGAAAAACTGCAAAGTTTGAGAGTCTGCAGATCAAATGTGTCATTGACTGGTTTGCACCTGAGGTTTACAAATGTTGTTCCTACTGATAATACTACACATCCCTGAAAGAAACTTGCAAAGGTATCAACAAATTACTGAGATAAAAAGTCTTTTTACAAAGAGCAGTTTTTTCACATTTCAGTTCATGGCCAAGTTACTTCTTCCATCTCCCCTCCTTCAATGAGCTAGTCTCTCACATTTCCATCTTTGCTAGATTCACCTAATTAGTCCACTTTGCATGACAATAGACGTCAAACAAATCACAGCCTGGTGTGCCACTAAAACTGTTTTCTCATATGTCTCTTCACTTCTGAGTAAAACAGTTCTGGGTTTCTTCTTAACAATGGCCTACAAAGCCTCTGATATGACCTTCTGTTAGTATTGCTTTATGTAGTTTGCCTTAGTTGTATCCTTGTAACATGACTCTCATTCTCTCAGCAACAGACTCATGGAGGCAAAAGCCTCCAAATCAGATACTTTTGAAAATAGCAATATTACTGATTTAGTAAGCTCACAAAATAAGACTACATGAATTAGTATTCATTTTTTGAAAAAGAAAAGTTTTTAATTGCAGTGAATGTCATGTTTTGTTCATAAGAATCCAATACCTTTTTCAAAAAGCATTATGGAATGTGGTATGTCAGAGCAAAAGTATAAGCTAAAATTAGGGATACCATCCTCATTCATTCTCCACTGCAACTAACCCAAATCACACATGCATGTACATACTTCATGACACATATGTATTGACACAGTACCAGCAGCTGTAGCAGTGATATCATACTCAAAGCAAACGCTCAAACAATGTACTGACAAACACAGAACTATGTATATGTTTTAATCAAGCAAAGATGAAATCGCTAGGGATCCCACTCAGCATAGTGTTACTCCTAATCCCCCCATTTCACAATGCATATCATTCACACTGTATTTACAAAGGCACACCTCCCATCTCCACAAACACACAACCACCCACATCCATACAACATACCAGTCAGTGCTGAGGCTTTTACAACTTCTCTGCAAAGCACTGCTGTAATGACAAACAAAAATGATTGCTGGATGTCAGCTCAGGACTCCCATCCCTACCTACCTATTGGAGCCAGTCCACTGCATTTACACAAGTGTCCTCCTCAGCTGGGCAGCAAGCAGGTATCTGCACAAATTTGCTTCATCTCTAGCACACACACACACACACACACACACACACACACACACACACACACACACACACACACACACACACACACACACACACACGCACACAGTTCAGTGTCACTACACTTGTCTCCAGTCCCAGTGTTATGACACCTCCTACGCATCACCATCTCAGCACTTGTCAGTCCACATCTGCAAGTCTTACTGCCCATTACACTTTGACTAGCAGACACACACTCACACTCTCACACACACTCTCTCACACACACACACACACACACACACACACACACACACATATGTTGGTGAACAGTGGGACTTTGACTCCCTTCCCTCAAAACAGTGCTGTAATAGCTAAGAGGTGCAAAAATTATTGGCACATGTCAACTAAGGACACCCAACAGACGTTGCAGCAAGCCCATTGCACTGACACCACCATCCCCCAAGTAAAGCTTCAAGCCAGTTTGTCCAGCTTTGCTTCACGGTTCTGTTACTCCATATGTGCAGTTACAACTCTAACACGCACACATCCAGAGTATTACATGACCAAGACACAGTGGCTAGCTTTTTACAAAAGAGTTTTGCATGGCTAATGTGTCCAAGTCATCTACTATGTTCGCAGACACATGCGCGTGTGTGCACACATACAGAGATCCAAAATGTCACATGACCACATGACCATGATGCAGTGGCCAGCTCTCTACAAAAGTGTTGCATGACTACTGTGTCCAAATCAACTGTTGTTTTCCTGTTTTCGTGCACACACATACACACGTGTGCTTGCTCACCCACACACATACAAATGCTCGTTCCCGTCCGCCCCCACAAAGACGCACACTTCCATCCCAACACAAACACTCTCATCCACCCCACGTATTAAAAGAGAACACTGCACTATTTTCTCAAAAGTGAAGGAATGAAACCTCATTAATTCAGAAATGAAAATAGTAAGCATATGAATGACTACAGAAAACAATACGTGAATACAGTTGAATAATAATGAACCTGACTGCTTCTGACAGAAAGGGAGTAGCACTTTGGAAAATGTCAGTCAATACCATCTAAAAGGGGACTGCAGATATCAGGAATCTGAAGTGTGTTTTAGGTTTTGAACAAAACCAACAGAAAAGGTGTGACAAAGTAATGGGCAGACACCTATGCCACAGCTAGCCATGAACCCTACATTTGTGTTAATTGTGCTGTCTGATGGCTATACATCCGTCTTACTGAAATAGGAAAGAAAAAGTATAATTATACTGAGTCATGTAAAATGGAAAAAATTTAATGTCATCAACTTCTTGCATTCCAGAAGAATCCAAACACATTATCTACAAAAGCACTACATCTCTGTGTTTGGAAATATGTAAAGATTTACTCACGATATCATTCATCATCTCAGCTATATATAGACCATGGTGTCCGTAAGATTCACATGCACACATAAATGTCAGCAGTTAAAGACAAACAATAAAATACACAAGAGTGTTGAGCACACAGACCACATACACATTGATATGTGGTACTGGTTCTTTCCACTAAATCACATTTCACTAAATCACTGTAGACTGACAAAACTAACAATCTCATTTGACTGAAATCACAATTGACTGAAAATTATAAGGCCCACAGAATGTCAATGTTGTTGTGCATTATGTTTGAATGGAAGCAGTGACTTGACGTTTTTTTCTTTTCTCCACTGTTGTATGACTGCGCAATTAGTATATTTAAGTAAGGGAGCCTGTGAGGCAAATACCTCCCAAATCTTCTGACCAAAATCTGCTTGACATCTATAAGCATTTCATAGTCTGTATTCACATGGTGTTGCAAAAGTCTAGAATATGATTCCTGCACCAATCAAAGCAATACATAACATTTATTTATTTAAGCTGCAACTAAAAGAATGTCTCTCTGACTCGTAGTAAATCCGCCGATTTAACAAACTCCAATAGTCTATTTTTTTAAATAGAATACCAACGTTTGCACACTGTTTTCTGGACTACTGGACAATCGATTTACTTTCTGGATGGTCTGGAAAAAAACTGATAGGTGGCAAGGCTATATAAGACAGGTTTAGCTTTACAAAGGAATCAGGATGTCTGCCCTATGAGGGCAGAGTAGGATAAAAAAAAAATTAAAATAAGAAATGAGCATGTATTTTGCTACAGGCTTTGTGAGGTGCAGTAATTCAAGGCAAGATAAAAAAATAAATAAAAATTACACGTACTTCCATCATTTGCCTGTAGTGGTCCTTTAAGAACGTCCTTATTGACAGACAATTCAGAGTTAAAATAGGATCCTCCCAGTAGATGTGCATCTGTGCAAAGGTATACTGGGATCATTTTACTCCCTCGCCTTTCTTCTGTTATTATCAAGCTTGTGACCTTCCCTCCCAGCTACCATTTGTCCTGATGCCAGTTATGATCATTTTACGATTAGGTCTTTCAGCCTTACCAACAGTTGGCTTGCCCAGCTCAGTCCCTTTAAGCTCCGTCTATGAAACATAGGATTTTGTAAAGTAATACTCCACCCCACCAAGACCAAAACTGTGCTTTTCGGAACTCTGCAGAAAATTCACCAAGCACTTGACTCTCTGACCATCTTTGACTACCCAACCATTCCATAAAAACAACCTTCACCTTTAAATGCCTGGGAATATGGCTTGATTAGCTACTAACCTTCCATTAGCACATAAACAAAGTAAGGGCTAATATAAACTCTTTTCTTTCCAAA
>NC_056730.1:1109142240-1109294740 GCF_019279795.1 Protopterus annectens
ATATATATATATATCTATACATACACATGGTTTATTGTCATAATTCCAACAATCACGTGCAATGTACTGGAATGTTGTCTAATTAGTGAGAAAACGGAGGGTACTGATGTTCAGAATGTCGAATGCTAGTGTTGTGTGAATTCGACATGATGATTCCTGATTTGATAACCAGTGGAATGCTCCAATATGCAGTAGGATCCCGTGAAGCATTTAACCCGTGTAAATACAAACATAGTGAAATAATCAACTAAAGTGCACTAGAAACGTAGCAGTGCAAATACATTTAGATAAACTGTGCTCCCAAAGTGTAAGACAATATCCTTATCGAACACTGTGACCTTCATATACTTTCCTAGTCACATATGCAGAAATTGAAATAAACCGGCAATTTTAAACAAGATTGATTGAGAGTGAATATCGCCCATAGAACAGTAATGGTAATCAGAATTAAAGTGAAAAATGATGAGCCACTAGTTGTACAAACCCCTAGGGGGTAAACTCCTCCCAACTTGCCATCAACTTCTCAAACATCACTTCCTTGTCCAGTAATCTACGTCTCTGGGTCTAGGACAGTCTACCGAGACTGTTCCACAGAAAGTGAAATGGGTGGTCACAGTTTCGCGAAAGCACTTTTTAACGAAAATGTGCTTTCGCAAATCTTTCGTAAAAGTACAGGGAATCGGGGGGGAAGTGGTAGTGGGTGAGACCGGACTACAGTGGGGATAAGGGAATATTCCCTTTTCCCCACTGTAGTGCGATCTCGCAGTGAGAATATAAAAGTGGGGGGGTGCAGGGCAGCAAAGCCCCCCTGTGTAAACATGGTGTGTGTGTTTTTTTTTGTTTGTTTGTGTGTGTGTGTGTGTGTGTGTGTGTGTGTGTGTGTGTGTGTGTGTGTGTGTGTGTGTGTGTGTGTGTGTTTTACCTTCCGTTTACCGAAACTGCTTTTTTGGTGAAAGCAGTTTCAGTAAACGGTGTTCGATAGGGTTGGATTCCGACAGTTGGTCTTTCGATCGACTGTCCTAGATCCACGTCTCTTAGGAGATGGAGGCACACACCACAACATTCTGTTCTTTACATCTTCAGTATGGTTTTGTTTCAGCATTATGGCATGTAACACATCCAGCATAAACAACTACTTTTTGCTGAGCAGATTACGCAAGCGATGGTGCCAACCTTCTACAGCATTTATTACAAGGATACCCTTTGCTGTATGTATCCCACTGGTTCCAAAACGTAATATCGATTAATGGAGGTTGCCTCCCTGAGATACAACTCGATATTCCATACCTCCTTGGTCTTCCTAATATGTAATTATTTTTAAAGAATTCACCTAATTCCTCTCAGAATCTGGCATAGAAGCCTCAGTGGTATTAAGTGTGGGCAAAACATTCTCAGGGGAAACAAATGCTAAGGTTGGAATCTGTTTACACAATAATGCGAATTTGGTGTCATTTCCAAATACTAAAGTCAAACTTAAACATTGAATCTGCCTCCAGAAAACCTGACATAGGAGGAACCAGCATCCTTTTGTGATACTGTTTGGAAGATTTCTGTTAGTACTGTTAATTGCACCTTTTTCAAAATCGCTTAGCACCATTTCCGGTTTCAAAAGTACTTGAAACTGATCAAAAAGGGACAGCACTGTTCTCCAAAAATAATCCTAGCATTCTTTGCTTTTGATTGGCAGAATAAAGTACATGGCTGGTGTAACCTTGCTGTAATTTCCAACATGTAAGCAGCAATGTACAGTATAAACCTGTTTGCATTCCTTCATACTGATAGAAAAAGTCAGATCCACCAATATCTATTCTGATGCACATAATACCCTTAAATTACCTTTCATGGTCAATACCAACACCTCTGCAGTAGTGCTATGGATCACAGTGTGTTATGTTATAAAATGGCTATGTTTAAGGGGTAGCATATCTGGAATCCAATTCTTGCAAGCCATGTAAATCTCTCATAGGTTTACAAATACTTTTTCGCCTTATTCTCTGTATGGACTGCTTCAAAGCCAATGTATTGGGCAGTGTGGTAACTGTGTCTGTAGAGGTATGTGCAAGTACCTCAGAAACAATTTTACAGGTGTCCTCTAGTGTTTTCTGTGCTCTACGTTTGATTTTCTCCTTAACTTTGACTTGCTTGCACGTGGAAGTGAGCAGAACATTTACACAGTATATCCTTATCACCATCCCAACAATCCTTACATTTCGCACCATTTTTCATTATGCAACACGAGTACCTTTTAAATTCTTACTCTTTTCCAAATAGTATTGGTATCTGTCCACACACAGAATTTTCCATCCTTTCTGGGACATTACACAGTCATAATGTAAACCAATTATGCTTGGACCACTTTCAGTAAGCAGTTCACTCATACTTCCGAATGTTGACCTACATAGAGCACACAATGTACTCGCACATAAGGCAGGTGCAGAGGCCAAAAAGCTTAATTAAACTCAAAAAAGAGACCAGCACCAAAGAGTGAGAAATATATATATATATATATATATATATATATATATATATATATATATATATATATATATATATATATATATATATATATATATTAATATAATAATATATAAACCATGAATCAAGCCGGTTTCGGCCCCAAGGCCTTCATCAGTGATACATTCATAACAGTCAAAGAATACTTAAGTAGTATTCTGAGTACATTAATTAAGCAGATTAATCGGCATTTAAAGACATAGCACAGTACATAGAATCATGTGTATAACTTATACAAACCACCATTCAAAGATGGTCATTCAGGACAGGGGAAAATAAACCTCCTAATTTAATTATCCAAGCCTTCTCCTTATTATTCAATATACTGTGCTATCCCATTTTTCTGGATCTGTCCCCCAAAATTTTATCTATAACAGTAAAATGAAATTTGGTTGTTTTGTAATTTTGAACATGTTTGTAAAGGGCATTAGTCAGACGCTGGTTTCTTATGTCGCTGAAATGTTCAGACATTCTGATCCTAAGTGGCCTGGACGTCTGGCCCACATAAAAGGCAGAACAGGAGCAGGTGGCCAAATAGACCACCCAGTCCGTCCCACAATTACCAAAACATTTAACCTGGTAAACCTTACTAGTATTCCTACTAGAAAATTTATTGGTTTTAAGTATGTGTGTACAGAATAAGCAGTGCTCACAGGGAAAGGACCCCATCAATTTATCCCCAGTTAATGTAGTTTATTGACCAAAAACAGACTTCTTAAATCCTGATTTGAAATGACTGAGGTATGACCCCAAATTAAGGCCCCTACAATAGGAAAATAAACTCACTGGTGGTAGTATCCTGGCTAACTCTTTGTTAGCCAAAAGAATCTCCCAAAAGTACCTCATAAAAAGGTTTTGTAATTGTGGATACAAGCCAGGGTATATCATGACCACCAGTAATTGGGCTCAGGATCAGGGTCGAGATAAATTATTGGAATACAGGGCGAGATCAGGTACAGAATAGGACGCAATTAGGTTTGTGACTACATATGGATGAAACATTAATGCGACTAGAAATGTTATCAAAAACAATTGGAACATTATTTTTGCTAACTAAGTTGGTGACAATGTTATTTATTTATTTTATTTACATTTGTTTACTGGGAAAGTCCAACTGGACACAAGTCCTTTTTCAGCAGAGGCCCAGGGAGAAAAGCTCCACAGAATGACATGGTAGATGGTAAACAGTAACATATAACATATTGCTGTACACAAACCTTGGACCTCTTTCCAAGAATTCTGAGAACCTAGTGTCTGTCTCCAAAATATGCCAATTGTTGATGATAACTTTTCTCATATCATCCACCCCTTTAGCATATGGTAGCACTATGGGTGGACACATATTTCTTTGATCCACATGTTTTTTATTTATGGAAATATTTTCTGAAAAATAAGGTCTACCCCTCCCCTCCCTTACACTACAAACCTTGTGACAGGCTGCTTCTAGTTCTACTTATTTATAGCTCCTAGAAATAAATTCAGCTTTAAGTTCATATAAACCCCTATCCAAGTTATGATCTTCACTTGTCAACCTTGATGTTCTAACTGCTTGTCCAGTGACTATGTTACCAAAAATATGTTTGAGATGCATACTATCCCTGTGTTAGTAAGATGGTCTATAACATTTCTTTCTGTGCATGCTGGTACTAATACTTCCTTCAACCTTCCTGATCTGTATGAGGTTGTGGCTTTGACACCAGGCATCTGTCTCAGTGAGGCCCTTTTGTAGGATGTCCACAGCGTTAGGAGTTTCGATTATGGCTCCTAGTTTGCAGTCATCTGCGAACTTAGTTAGCCAAAGGTCTTCTGTGTTAGCCTGTACTTCAGAGAAGTAGATACCAAACAGGAGAGGACCCAGGACTAAATCCTGTGGTTACTCCACTTGTCACTGGTCTGAAGTCTGATTTGGAGTCTGCTACTTTCACAGTGTGGGTTCTATCAGTAAGCCAGTTGGCAACCCATCTTGTGACATAGGGATTCATACCAAGTTTAGTGAGTTTATCTATAATTCCAGAGTGGGGGATGGTGTCGAAAGTCTTGGCAAGATCTAGATAGGCTGTGTGAACCACCTTACCCTTGTCTACGGCTTTGGTGACTGCTTCAAAGAAGTCTATCAGGTTTAGGAGACATGATCTATGATCTGCCTTTTACAAACCCGAACTGTGTGGGGTCCAGAGTTTGGAGATCTCCACCGCCACCAGTTCCAAACATTCCACCCGTCATTGCCTCACCCTTCAGTCCTTGAATTGGCTAGAGATTTCTAACCACCTGGACTACCTGCAACTATCCACAGCACATAGACTTATATTTCATCCCACAAAATACCCTGCTCTTCCTCCTTATATTCCTAACAGAACACTTAGATCTGAGCACCAGAATCTAATTGCTATCCACAAACCTAAGCGTCCTGCTGGCCAACTGCTCCTCTCTTATGCTCTAGGCAAAAAATGGAATTCCCTTCCATCCACACTAAGAACCACATCTTACTCTGACAAGTTCAAAAGCCAACTTTTCAAACACTTGTCCACTAAATGGAAATGCACCTACCTCCACCCTACTTAATCCTTGCTATCTCTATGCCCTAGGGGTCCTTTCCCCTGGTACACAGCTCTCTAAATCTGCCACAGTCTCATACCTATAATCCTTTACAAGCTCTCTTTAACTCCTTTAGCTTCACTATCTTTAACCAGCTTAAAATTCCTAGAGCTATGCTCACATGACTCAACCTGTAATTAATGTAAATATTGTGAATAATTTTCTACATTCTACTTTAATTATGTATGTAAAGCAAGCATAATCTGATTCCTCAATAGATGTATTTTAACTGACAATCACTCTCAACACTCATTTTCCCTTGCATCAAAAGTAACTGAATCACCCTTAACTTTTCTTTTAACAGATTCTGCCAGCTCTGCTTGTTGTAAATTCTTATTTGTGTTTCTCAGTACAATGTATCTTGTGTACTCCTGCATTTTATTGTAATTGAACTTATACAATGCTTTCTTGGAGCTTTTCTCCCCAGGCCACCACTGAAATCGGGTAATTTTTACCCAGTGGACTTCCCCGGTAACCAAACTGGAAATAAATAAATAAATCTGCAATGTCTGTTTATGAATTCCATGATTATACGTTCCATGGCCTTGCAGACCAGGCTCGTCAGGCTAATGGGGATGTAGTTCCCGGGGTCTGTCATGGCTTCCCCTTTGTGGAGTGGGATAACCATCGTGGTGCACCATTCAATGGGCACAAAGCCTGAGGTGAGGCTATGACTGAACATGGTACTTAGGTGGGGTGCCAGTTCAGTCTGGAGTTCATGTAGAAGGCAGCCTGGGATGTTGTCAGGTCCCATGGATGCTGTGTTCTTGGCTTTGGAGAGTAAGGTTTTTACCTATGCAGCCGTGATTACAAGAACTTTGCATTCTTCTGGTACAGAGATGGGCCCTTTAGGGGGTGAGAGGAGGGGGTAAAGTTAGCACTGAACCTATCTGCCAGGATGTTGGCAATATCAGTTAGTTCTGTATATTTACTGCAATTGTGCTGTAAATCCGAGCAGATTTGAGTGTTGCCATTGAGATTCTTGGCATAGCTATAGAATGCTTTGTGGTTGTCTTTAGAATCAGTGGCAATTTTGTTTTCATAACTAGCTTTGGAGGATTTTGAGGGATCTCAGCTTCTTACTGAGGCTGACCAGGGAGTTCCTCCAATCATGGGATTTTACTCTTTTTGCAACAGTTTCTTTCTTCTGTTGTAGAGTTTGTTTATGGCAGAAGACCACCAGATTGGCTTCCTTTTTTTGGAGGATAGCATCTTGGTTCTGTTAGGGATAGCACGATCCATGCACTCATGTAAGTGCTTATAAAGTGCATTTGTTTAGGATTCAGCAGTCATACCTCTGTTGTCCATCTGTATGGGTGTCGTGAAGTTTTCCACTTCTGTCTTAAGAAGCGTGAAGTTAGCTTTGGAGAAATTTTTTGCAGTTGTTTCCCTAATGGGGGGTAGGAGCGGGATGTGGATGTCTAGGGTGATTAGCTTGTGGTCTGATCTGACCAATGAGGAATTGACCTCAGGTGTGGAACACTGGTCACCCATGTTGGTGATGACCAGGTCTAGGATATTGCTGCCCTTGGTGGGGGTGTGGATAAATTGATCCAAGGCGCTGGAATTGATGAATTCCAGAAAACGTTGAGCAAAAGAGTTGGTACATGAGTTGTTTTCCAAGTTAATTGTAGGGTAGTTGAAATCACCCATTATTAGGGTGTTGGGTTGTCCCCTAATATTTTCCAGTGTATCAAGAAAAGAACCAATTACAATACAAGTAGATTGCCAGGAACCCAGTATTACTGCTGCACAGGTTAAAACAGCACTGTCCAAGGCCAAGAATACAGCTTCTATGGGACCTGACAGTATCCCTGGCTGTGTTGTACATGAACTACAGAGTGAACTGGCACCTCACCTCTGTGCTCTGTTCAATCACAGCCTCACCTCAGGCTTTGTCCCTACCGAATGCCACACTGCTACAGTCATTCCTCTCCACAAAGGAGGAGCGACTACTGACCCTGGGAACTATCGCCCCATTAGCCTGATGAGTTTGATATGCAAAGCTATGGAATGCATCATCATGGACCTAATAAACAAGGATATAGGGAATCTTCAAACTCTGGATCCCACACAGTTTGATTTTGTGAAGGGTAGATCATGCCTGCTCAACTTGGTCGACTTCTTTGAGTCAGTCACCAGAGCTGTGGATGAAGGTAAGATGGTTCATACAGCCTACCTTGATGTGGCTAAGGCCTTTGATACCATTCCCCACTTAGGAATCATAGAAAAACATATTAAGCTAGGCATCAACCCCTGTATCACTAGGTGGGTTGCAATTGGGCTCACAGATAGAACTCACAGTGTGAAAGTTGCTGACTCCAAGTCAGACTGCCGACCAGTCACAAGTGAAGTCTCACAGGGTTTGGCCCTGGGTCCTCTCCTGTTTGGTATCTACTTCTCTGAAGTCCAGGCCAACACGAAGGGACTCTGGCTGACAAAGTTCGCAGATGGTTGCAAGTTGGGAGCTATTATTAACTCCCCAAGTGATGTTGACATCCTACAGAAAGGCCTCAGTGAGACCAAAGACTGGTGTCAGAACCATGGCCTTAACCTCAATGCCAAAAAATGTGTCTTCATCCCCTTTGGGAAAAATGCAGTTCCCTTGAATTACCACATTGATAGTAGTCCACTGAACACAGAAGACATTATAAGATATCTGGGACCACAGGTTGACAGCAACCTCTCATTTGACCACCACGTTGCCACTGTGGTCAGAAAGTCCTTCTATGTGGCACATATAATTACTAAGGGTTTTACATCCAGGAAGAAAGAGGTCATTGTCTCCCTCTACTCTTCCCTCATTAGGCCAGTCATTGAGTACAATGCCTCATTTGGCATGTACCTCACTAGACGCATGCAGCAACTGGGGAGGCCGTAAAAGTACCTCGCAAAGAGGATCCTAGGCCTTAAACACTTGTCCTATATGGACAGACTCAAAAAAACTCCAACTATTCTCTGTCTCATATCTCCTATTTAGAGGAGATCTTTGCTTGCAAAGCCATGTCTGACCCAGCTCTGTTAGAAAAGCTACATCTAAAGAAATCCCAATCCCTTCGCACCACACGCTCCAGAGACTTCAACCTCATTACCACGATCAACAGAACATGCTGGAGGGACAGGTTCATAAGCCAGAGACTGCCCATGCTATGGAATAGACTTCCCATACATGTCAAGCAGAGCACCTCACTGGCCCTCTTCAAGAGAAATCTTGATGAGTGGATAGGAAATAGAAAATTCACCCCAGGGATCACTCCCTTGGCTCTACTCGACAGAGGCACTAGGAACTAAGGTTGGGTGGCACGATGCCAGGGTAATCCTATGGGCTAAGCTTGTAAAGGCTCCAGGGCTATTAGCGTAGTACACACCTATGAACCTATGAATGGGAAACCCAAGCACAAAATATTCAACTTAGATCTGAATGAACAGGCAACCCTTAAGGAGCTTCGCCAGTACAAGGATTTAAGGTGTATGAAAGCTGACAGAGGGTGTGGTATTGTTATAGTTGAACAGGATAATTATGTCAGAGAGATGGATTTTCTGTTGTCAAGCAGAAAGCACTATCGGATTGTCAGCAAAGATTTTGTTAAAAACATGTTATAATGCAACAGATCAGGAGTTGTTTGGGTTGTTTAATCAGGGGTACCTTTAAATTAAGCAGGTATGATTTTTTAATGGTTGATCAACCAGAATTTGGGAAGATTTTTGGGATTCTGAAAAAACATAAGAATAAAGAAAGGCCTCCATATAGACCAGTTGTTTCTTTCCCAAGAAACAAAACAGTATGTATTCCGGTATTTCTAGATCACTCACTTAACCCTAAAGTACAAGCCAGTAAATATTTTCTTAAGGATTCGTGGTCCTTTTTGAACAGTTTAACAGAATATACATTTACAGGTGGGGAGACCATGCTTGCCACAATAGATGTGAATTTGTTATATATGACCATTGACCAAGAAGAAGGGTTACAATTTGTAAGAAAGTATCTTGAAAAGTTATGCTCAAATGGAGCAGGTTGATATTAATGTTAAAATAGTGTTGATGGATATGGTACTTAAAAATAATTTCTTTCTATTCATCACATTTACCAACAATTAACTGGAGTGGCCATGGGGGCCAAAGTTGCCCAAGATTTTGCTAATCTTGTTACGTGTTGGTGGGAGGAAAGTATGCTTAATAATTTTCCTTTGTTCTAATATGTGAAATACTATAAGAGATACATTGACTTGATTTTTATTTGGGGAAATAAACAATTATTTTATATGAATTTGTTGATCAACTCAATAACAGTGTCCCTTTGTTGAAATTTACTGTTAGTGGAATTGGTTCTGCTATTAATTATTTGGATGTTAAGAGTTACTAGGGATTCTGAAAATACTAAGTTTGACAGTGATTTACATAAGAAGGAGACTTTTACAAATAATTATTTCCACTATCGTAGCCACCATCCTAAAAAGATGAAATTGAACATTTTCCGTCGACAAGTTATTAGGTTATGTTGCTTGATTAGTAATGAAAATTAATTATATAGGGAAGTTGAATTTTTAATTAGTTTCTTTTTAGAAAAAGGCTATTCTGTTGAAGAGCTTCACATAATTTAAAAATGAAGTCCGTAGCAAAATGGACACTTCATTTACTTCAATTTTGGCTAAGGAAATTTTGATAAATCAGTGAAATTATGTTAAAGTGAATGATGAAATGAGGTATGCTTCAAAAGTTCCGCTTACAATAGATAGTTCATAAATTATTAATATTGTTAAAAATAACTGGAAGAGTCTTCTAAGGAATCCGGATCTTACTAAAGTTATAGGTGAATGTCCACAGAATGTATTTAAAAAGTTGTGAATCTTAAATTATTACTTGAACAGGATTTGATTAGTGAGTTCAGACTTGGTAGTAGAACAATTGTTACTTTTGCACGTACCAACTGCAAGCAATATCAGTTTATATGTGATTTTAGTTCTATCACTTTTGAACATATTGGGTTTGTTTTTGAGACCAAAAAAAAGATTTAATTGCCTAGATGTGACACGTTTCCATTTCTATGTAGGCAAAAGGGAGATGTGGTAAAAAAAATAACAATTAAAGATTTTTCTAATGCCCTGGCCAAGCACAATGTAGAATGTTTAGGATTTAAAAAGTTTCATTTCACGGTGCTTGAAAAAAATTGTGATGGAAAAATTTGTATTTAGCTGTAATAATGTGCTAGAAGTAAGAGAGTACAATGTTTTTCAGGGCTGACCAACCACTAGAGTTAAATGTAAATTTAAGTCTGAAATGTTTGTTAAAAGTTGCATGATTTTCTTAAAATATGATAAAACATTATTGGCAAATATGTTTTTATTAATATAATTTTTGTATTTAATTGTCTGATGCACTTTTTAGTTTTATTTTTGATCTTCAAAGTTTTTCATTATAGGAGATATAGCTTGTGACTTTAAGGACTTTTAACAGGCTTAGCATTTTTCTTTAAAAGGAAGTGATGTTCACAAAAGGGAGTGACATTACAAAAGTTACAGAAGGAAGTGATATTTTAAAGGAAGTGATGTAACATTTTGGAGGGTTATTTAAATGTGGTAGATTTCATGTTTGTTTTTTTGTGAAGAAGTTCCACTTTATTAAAAAGGAACGAAAGCGCTAAAACAATTGTGTGGTTCTTTAATGGGGATTTCAGCCACTGTGCAAAGTTTTTTGTTCTAGATATCCATGTGTGTGTGTGTGTGTGTGTGTGTGTGTGTGTGTGTGTGTGTGTGTGTGTGTGTGTGTATGTATATGGTTTCACTTCATATCATCAAAATTCAAATCATCTAGACCAAATCGTTGAAAACCCATTTCGTCGAAAACTCATATCATCGAATCTCAAACCATTGAAAACTATAAAGCAACTAGAAATAACATCCCAGACACTGTTTACTACGTTTATGCAGGGGGGCAAGCCCCCATGCACCACCCATGTGGGCAGTTAGCCTAGTACTAACCTATGAACCTATGCTGAATTTCAAAATACTCAATTTTAAGCAATTGGACATAATGTGTGTTTCCCTTCAACTGTGACTTGCTTGTGATATAAAACATTACTGTTACTTTAAGTTCTAACTGCCGGAATACCGATAGTAGCATAGAAAGTAGTGTTTCTAAATGTGGGTATGTCTCTTTACATTTTATGGGAAGTATCTAAAGTAATATGGCAGATGTTTCATGTGCTCCTGGCAGTAGTGGCAGTGTGTACATTACTGTAAGGTAAGTAAAAGGTATATGCTCTTTTACCCACTGTAGTGTAATCTTGGAGTTAGTATAGATAGTTGGGGGGGGGTCTATATTAATTCTGCAAAAGACGTATTAATCAAATGTCTTCCGCAAACGAGAACCAATGAAAGTCATTTCAGCGAACTGTGTAAGTTTTCCGATGGTTTGCAAACATTTTCCCACCAACCATCTGGAACACACAACGGATTAAATCAAATCCATCCAAGTGGGGGACTTCGTTCCCCACACCTTCCCCCAACCACCATCTCTGAGATCGCACTACAGTGAGGAAAAGGGCAAGTTTAGGTTGATGGGCAAGTGTTTGCGAACTGTGGGAAAAATTCCACGGTTTGCTGGAGTGATTTTCATTTGTTGTTGTTCGCAGAAGATGTATTTGATCAATACGTCTTTCGTAGAATTAATATAGACTTGTGGGGGGGTGCAGCCCCCCACATTGGGGATGTGGGGGACATAGCCCTCCACCTAGTTTGGGTTTATATTGTCCGGTTTCTGTTAAGAGGGTAAGTAAGTAGTTTTTAAGTTTTGGAAAGAGTTACTCATTGGTGCTGTAAGTGTGCATGCCTATGGCTTAAAAATTCAGTATTTTGAAATTTAGCATTGTAAGCTTTCAATCTGAGACTCAGTCAAATGAGTTTTCAGTATTTTGAAAATTAAGTTTTGTGGTCCCAGTCAAATGAAATTCAGTATTTTGAATTTTCAGTCATGTGAACTAGACCCATATACACATGTGTGTGTGTGTGTGTATATGTATATATATGTATATATATATATATATATATATATATATATATATATATATATATGTATATATATATATACACACACATATATATATTTTACATGCGAGTGTGTGTGTTTGTGTATATATATATATATATATATATATATATATATATATACATTGGCAAAAAAACTTCTACAGCTATATGAAAAAACACCACCAGAACCAGTAATTGAGCGAGCTTTCGTTCTTTTAATATGCAAGAACAACTTCAGAAATAAGGAGGTACAAAGAAAATCAGTAAATATGTACTACATGTCATATGGCAATAAAGCAGTAAAACAGTAACATATCATTATATGGCAATGAAGTGACCTGAAAAATCATGTACAATATACAGCATGTATGTGTGTATATATATATATACATATATATATATAAATATATATATATATATATATATAAAATTGTGTGTGTGTGTGTGTGTGTGTGTATTATATACATATGTGTATAATATATATATATATAATGTGCGTGTGTATGTATATATATTTATTATATACATATGTGTATAATATATATATATATATATATATATATATATATATATATGTGTGTGTGTGTGTATATATTTTATATTTATTATACATGTATGTATGTGTGTGTGTGTGTGTGTGTATATGTATATATATATATATATATATATATATATATATATATATATATATACCGACAATATACACAAAACACACACAACACATATATATATATATATATATATATATATATATATATATATATATATATATATATATATAATATGGGTCTACTTTAAAACATTGAAATTTCATAACGTTGACTTTCATAACATTGAGACCATAACATCGAAAATGCAAAATACTGAAAACCCACAACATTGAAAACTCAGAAAACTACAATGCACATGTAAATAACATGGATAGTGTCTTTACCTGCCTAGAAGAAGGCACCCCTGTGGATGGGGACATGCACAGCTGGTGCATGTGTCTCCAGTGGGTGTCTCAGAGCTGTCCAGAGGACCCCAGCACAGTGCTCAGTCTCCTGCTTGAGTTGTTACCATTCAAACCCACACGCTTTCATACTGCTCACCCGTGCCCAGTTACACCACATAAGAAAACATTGCAGCCCTCCCCCAACCAGTTTTCTTGCTCTTCCTCAGAGGTCCAAGAGGCATTAGTCTGCACCCTATCTCACACCCACTACCCATTGGTAGCTGTCATCCCGGTCCTCTGCATCTGTGTGTATGATGACGTCCTGCATGAAGTATTGCACTAGAGTAGCCTGTGTAATGCAGTGTGACCAGTCCCTGCATGGTATAGCACAGCCTGGTTGTATTATTGCATGCATTATTGTTTCTGGTGTATGTTATGTTTAATCTGACCTTTAGCTGAAGATAAGATAATTGGCTGTGCCATGGCATACTGCACCCCGCCTCACAAGGTCATCCCCTTCAGCTGGCTTCTCCATGAGCTCCTCATCAGGCACCTCCTCCACTGCTTACTCTGAAACTTTTTTCTGATTGTTTTTCTATTGCTGTATATTTATATAACAACTTGTTGTGTAATAATGCACATACTGCAAATATTTTTTGCATGTTTCGGGATCTTTCTGCAGGGATCAAATAGAGACATCTGGAGAAAAGAAGCAGGCCTTAAGTGTTCTGAACTTGTTTGACAGTGGTTTGGCTCTGTGACTGTGCAGGTTGTATGCATTCTGTGGAGTGGTCTGTGGGTTTCTTATTGATGTCATTACCCATGGGTACAGATAGTATCTGACCTTCACTGATACAAGTCACATTTGTAGTAGATGTGGGTATCATGGACACTGTCTAGATGGCTTGCTGACATGTTGTGAATTAGATTTTTTGCATTGCAGGCCACTTGAGAGCTGGTGGGGTGGAATCCCTACCATTTTTTTTGTTTCTAAGATGGAGACTTTACTGCAATGTGGGTGGAATCAGTGGCTTGCAATACCTCTGGGAAATCGGATGTCATAAAATACCCACATGGTACTTTTCTGTTCTCTTTGGTGTGAGAACCTTATATGCTCCTGCAAATAACTTTGAGAAACTGTTTTCATATTGTTGAAGCAAATACCTGGGAAATTCCTACTATGTCTCTGGTTGTTTGAAGATCACCGTAGCCAAAATTCTCAAAACTACACATACCTTGCTGTCCAAAGGGATGAGTATTCCATTTATCCAGTGAGCCTAGATGTGAAGTACAACTCAAACAGCTCCTGTATGGTGCTTCTGTCTCCATTGTAATGGTTCAGTATTTCTCTGTCATGGAATGTTAGGCATGGATGAATGACTTGGTGGCAGCATGGGTGACAGTGCTCATAGCTGTGGCTGCTGGCTACAAGAACAGCCTTTTGCATATACATATCCACATCCACTAATGTGGCAGCTACTCTGTACATGTTTTCAGGGTTTCTCTCTTGTAAATGTAGGATTTTACTGGGACCAACACCTCTGGTAGTCAAAGAAACTGTGAGCATGGCAACAGTGATCAGTTCTATTTTTAAAAGAAGGCAGTTCTAAATTTTATGCAGCTATTAAAATACAGAAATGTTTGCATTTCCCCTTCTAAACAATATCCCCAAGAAACATTGCTTGGAAAGATAATTATTTCCATTGGCAAGTCATCAAATTCCTTTTTTGTAATTTTTAATATCCAAGTAAAACTCTCTTGCCATTTCTACCTGGCATTTCTTTGCCCTTGTGTTCATAGGTGATCACAACTGGCACCTCACCTAAGTGTCATATTTAATCATAGCCCCACCTCAGGCTTCATGCCCACTGAGTGGTGCACAGCTACAATTATCCCACTCCACAAGGGGGGGGGGATCCACCTTGGATCCTGGATCTACCGCCCCATCAGTCTGACGAGCCTGCTCTGCAAGGCCATGGAACGTATTATCATGGAACTTATAAACAAAGACATTTGCAACCTTCAAACACTGGACCCCACCCAGTTTGGGTACGTGAAGGGCTGATCTTGTCTCCTGAACCTGATTGACTTCTTCGAATCAGTCTCCAGAGCTGTGGATGTGGGTAAGGCAGTCCACACTGCCTATTTGGACCTCGCCAAGGCCTTTGACACATCCCCCACTCTGGAATCATAGATGAACTTACTAAGCTGGGCATTAATCGCTACGTCACTCGATGGGTTGCCAACTGGCTTACTGACAGAACCCACATTGTAAAAGTAGCCGACTCCAAATCCAGCTCCAGACAAGTGACAAGTGGAGTACCTCAGGGTTCAGTCCTGGGACCGCTCTTCTTTGGCATCTACTTCTCTGAAGTACAGGCCAACATCAAGGGACTCTGGCTAACAAAGTTTGCAGATGACTGCAAACTGGGAAGCATTATTGAATCCACAAATGATGTGAATATTCTACAAGAGGGCCTTACAGAAACAGATGCTTGGTGCTGGAGCCATAGGCTCAAGCTCAATGCCAAGAAATGTATAGTTATCCCCTTTGGGAAAAAACATGCACCCGTGAATTATCACATAGGTGGCAGTACACCGAACAGCGAAAGTGTGATGAGAGACTTAGGGACACAGGTGGACAGTGGTCTCACCTTCGATAACCACATCGCCACAACAGTCAGGAAATCCTTCTATGTGGCAC
This sequence comes from Protopterus annectens, assembly GCF_019279795.1. NCBI lineage: Eukaryota > Metazoa > Chordata > Ceratodontiformes > Protopteridae > Protopterus > Protopterus annectens. Next base: position 1,109,158,013 of record NC_056730.1, read on the forward strand.
ACCTCATCACTAAGGGCTTTTCATCCAGAAAAAAGGAGGTCATTGTCCCACTGTACTCATCCTTCATTAGACCCATTATAGAATACAATGCCCCATTTGGTATGTACCTCTCAAGACCTCTGCAACAACTAGAAAGGCTACAGAAATACCTCACTAAAAGAATCACAGGCCTAAAGCAGATGCCCCATGTTGACTGTCTAAAAAACTCCAGCTATACTCTGTCGCATATCATATACTCAGAGGCGATCTCTGGTTAACATACAAGGCCATGTCAAACCCAGAGCTGTTGGACATGCTACACTTAAAGAAATCCCAATCTCTGCGAGCCACATGCTCCAGGGATCTAAACCTTGTCATCACAATGAATAAAACTTGCTGGAGGGATAGGTTCCTGACCCAGAGACTCTGGAATAGACTGCCCATCCATGTCAAGATGTCAAGCAGAGCACCTCTTTGGCCCTCTTCAAAAGGAAACTTGACAATTGGATGGGAGATGGGAAATTCACGCCTCGCTCTGCTAGGCAGGGGTCCAGGGAAGTAAATATTGTGGGAAGAAATAGCCAGGGAATTGTTATGGCTAGGCTTGTATAGGCCCTAGGGCCAATATGCTATTACCAACCTGTGAACAAGGCTAATGACCTTAAGAGGGCCTTTTTAAGCCTAGCCCCGCTTTCCAAATGTATTAGACAGGTTTTTATATGTGGCATTTGTAATTTGGGCATGAGTGGTCAAGATATTTACAAGCTTTCTCTTTCTAGTAGAGACATAGGTGCCAGATCAGAGATAAATTTGCGATTCCCCACCCACTGGTCCAAGTTGCACTTCAATAAGTGCAGGGAAGAACTCTGTTTCATATGGAGTGGCAGCTTCAGAGAAGGGGCAATCTCTTCAGACAAATACCTATCCCTCCAACATGTATTTGTGTTGCAGACAAGGTTTAGGTTTCTAGTTCAGGTATTTTTGAATGCTTTTTTTTGTAGATATATAACAGGTCTATCAAGGCTGGGTCAGAGGATGTTTTGTAGGCCAGGCATAGATTTACCTTTCCGCAGTCTGTAGGAGACAGGATGCAAGGATAGGACTTTGAGGGGGTCCATGAAAGGCATATTGTCTGCACCATGTATTTTTGTGAGTAACCTTTGAATGCTTCATTTGTTGTATATGCCTGGTCAGGTACATACCGAAAAGGACCTTCTACTCAATGATTGGCCTAATGAAGGATGAGTACAATGGAACAATAATGTCTTTGGATATGGATGCCATACCTTGCTTATAAGTTGCGCATTATAGAATGATTTCCTTTCTATAGCAGGCATATGATGGTCAAAGGGCAAGTCACTGGTATGCGTCCCCATTCCCTGACTTCTGAGCCTAATCTTGGGGGTATATTACCAATGTAGTTATTTCAAGGAGTGGCTGTTTTTCTTAAAGGAACTATTACTACTATTATACATTTTTGGCATTGAGTTTTAGGCCGTGACTCTGGTACCAGTTATTACTGTACATCAGGTCTTGGAGGATATTTGTGTCTCTGGAGATTGCACCTACTTTGCAGTCCTCTGAACTTGTTCAGTTAGAATCCTTTGTTAGCCTTGACTTCAGAGAAGTAGATGCCAGAAAGTAGTGGCCCCCAACACAGAGTCCTGTGGGACTTTGCTGGTTAATGGCCTTTTTGTGGAGGTAGGACTCAAGAAGTTAAGATAGGGGAGTCTATCTTGAGCCAGCTAGCTGTCCAGCAGGTGAAGTAGGGGATTATACCTAATTTCATGAGGTTGTCTACAATTCCCAAGTGGGGTATTATGTAGTAGTGAGTCATTGCTACCTTGTCAGAAAACCTTCCCACCAACATTTCAGAAGTGGTAACTTGACATTCACTTATCCACCTATAATATAAAAGTAGGTGTTTATTTCTGTATTAACATCACTGATGCTATTTTCTGTTTTTCTTATATGCTCTGTTTATTTATTTATTTATTTTTTTGTAATTTTCACTTGTGGACTTTAAGCATTTTAAAAAGGCACTTTTAATTTCCCATTACTCAACACTAGTTAGCATATATCGTGTAATTAATAACATGCATGGCTTTACGTGTGATCAGTGAAGTTAAAAACCTCACTTACTGCCCTTTGTTAGTGTGGTTCTGAGTACACACGCTTTCAAATACTTGATAAAACTATTGAAGTCATTTCCATCTAATTTTTTTTTTGGGTAGGGGGCTTTTTTTACTGACCTTGACATCTCTGGCTGAGATCCTCCCTCTACCCACTGTACTAAGTCAAGGCTCATGAGATGACCTTCTGTGATCCTTTTATAAAAAAAAATACTGCAACAGTGAAGTATTCTGATAAGGATACTATACATCAAACCAGCATACCAAAGCTTGGATGCTTTCCTCTCATACCGTAAATGTGATGTATGCTCAAAGTTGTGACTGAGATACTGTATATAAGAGATGTATTAGCGCAAAAATCCTCAGAGCTTTCTTGCCATCATCCTAAACGTTGAGACTTCATTTTAGTTTTAGTCTCTCAGTGACCTTTTTTTACAGGTTTCTATAGCATGTAGGCAGATAAGTATCGCTGTTGGGGAGTCGATCTTTTCTTTTTTTTTTTTTTCATGTCAGCTGAGTGTGAGTGGCAAATTCTGTAGAGAAAATATTACAGTTAAGGAGTTTACGTGGTGTAGGATGATCTTTGAATCTTCCTATTTGGACGTCCCTTGGCGGCTGAGAAAGAAGGTTGAAAAGTCTAAGCTTGAAGCTTCTGTTGTCTGGTTGGACCTGGATGTCTGTGTTGTGGTGCTTGATGAGCCCTTGCTCCCACTGTCATGACTTATTTGGAGACCAATAAGGCATAGCTTATTGGCATATCCTGCTTGACAAGTCAGATAACTGCTTTGGCCAAGAAGGGGGAGCTATGACTTATTTGTGAGGGTCCTGAGGGCATACCTCAAATTTTGGTCTGAGAAGAATTTCCAGGTACCCTTATTGTGGTATGTCTGGGATCAGATCCTCCACATTTTCTCCATGCTTATGGTCCTGGAAATAAAAACAAAAGACTAAATATGCCTCCCCTTTTGGTTCTCAAGTTTTCACAAGGGCTGGTTAAGGCTATAATGTCCCTAAAGCTCTCTCAATTCTTCTAATATTTCCTCCCCTTGTAAGAGGGACTGAGATTCTTCATCTGAGATGTTCGATTCAGAATTCAAAATAGACTAGTTGGCATATTCCTCCAAATTCAAATCCAGACAAGGAACATATCTTGAAGAGGATGACACCATGTCTCCTGATTTTTCTTTTACAAGAACTTTCCTTTGGAGACACTGTTTTAAAATTGATGTGCTTTGTTCAGTGAGAAGGCAACCAGGTGTCAGATATGCAGAAGAGGTATTACAGTCTGCTGAAGATGAGAGTCCCCAAACCTTCTGTCATTCTTGTGTTTTTGAAGAGTTAAAGAATACTTTTGGCTCATCTTCCTCTGCATCATGAAGGAAGGTTACAAACTATCTTAGCTTTTCCTTCGACCAGTTTGGGTATTCCACAAGTGTTGACAAACCAAGAACACATGAATTGTTTCATTAGGGACCTGTAGAACTAGTTCCTTTCCATCAGCAGAGAAAGGGATTTTACTCAAGATTTGCTTTGCTCCTCAGGAAGGAGGGCAACTGGAGACCCGTTCTTTATTTGTCATTCCTCAACGCCTTTTTAATGATTGCAAAATTCAGGATTCTGTCGCTGCAAGCTCTTTTTCTAAAGATCCTTCCTCATGCCTTTTTTTTTCTGGACATAAAACTCATAACTTCATATACCCATTCACAAAGATTGCAGGAAATGCTTGAGATTTTGTGCCTTACAAATTCACTTTTGAATTTCTGTTTTGCCTTTTGGTCTTTCTACAGCTTCTAGGGTATTCACCAAATGCCTATCCCTGGCCATAGCTTTTTGCAGACTCCAGGTATACACATGTAGCCCTCTCTAGAAGACCTCCGCTTTAGCTTCTTCAAAAGAACAGCTGCTTTCAGGTCACAACTTCATCTTGGGCCACTTTTCATGTCTGGGTTTTGCAATAAACTTGAAAAAGTCTGTCCTTTCTTATCAGGCTCTGTTATTTCTAGGATGCCATCTCAACGCTGTCTCCATGGTTACTTTCCTTCCTCAGAACACAATATGTTTTCTAATTGCTTACTTTCAGACTGTCCTCTTCTCTAGAGTCAGTCTCTGCAAGAGAAATATTGGGAGCCGTGGGTATATGGCTTCAACTAACAAATGATACTTTTGCCAGACTCTACACAAGGAAGATTCAGGGGTATCTGAACTCTATTTGGGCACAGCACTCCCACCTCCAAAATTCCTTATTCTTCACTTGCCAGTCATCAAGAAGGAATTTCTTTGGTGGGTCAACCAGATATTACTCATTCCAGGAGTGCTGTCTCTGATTCCCACCCCTTGCCAGGAAGTTTTCACAGATGCATCAGATGTGGCATGAGGAGGTTGTCAGATGAATGTAAAAGTCCAGGGTGTTTGTTCAAGAAAGGTAAGGGAAAGCCACATAAATGTTAAAGAAATGAAAGCTTTGATCTTTGCCTTTAGTTTGTTCACCACCCTTGCTTTCTAGGATCCTCTGAATTCTCACACTCAACACCCCATAATGTCATATGTCAATAATTAGAGAAGGACAACATCTTACAATTTATTTTTGCTTCGAACACAGATGAACACAGACCACATTAAATGCTTTAAAACACACGTAAGGTGAAACCACAGACCAATGGTAAAAATAATTATTTTAAGTGCCTTCATCTCTTGTATATCAGAGACTTTATCAGAATGAACATAATTAAAAACCAAGAGTAATTTAAAACCTTTTTCAAATGCCCATACCCCAAAATGAGCCAAAGAAAACATTATGTCCTTTTTCTTCTCCATGGAAACCATTACACTATGGAAATATACACCATATGCCCATACTTGTCTCAAATAAATTTAAACAATAACCTATGCATTCCCAGTACACCATATCCCATTTTTCAAAGAAATCCCATGGATTTTAATTTCAAAACACAATTAATTGACAAAATATTATATAAGCCATTGGGCTGTGTAGCATCAGTAGTAAGCTGCCACCACATCTCCCTGTAGTCTAACCACACATCCATGGGACTTCCTCTAGGATTCTTATCTGTTTTTTTTTAATTCCAAGGAATAAAAACTTATGTTCTGTGAACTCCCTAATATGCTTAGCTAAAGCGTTTTGCACAAAACATATGTTCATATATTCTATCTTTGTGGGCCCTGGACGTTTTCCCAATGTAAAAACACTTGACATTTTTGACATTTTGCTACATAATGCCCTTAGTTTTACAATTGCATCTAAACTTGGGTTTAACTAAAATATTGTTAATTTGAACTTTATTCTTTACCCTCCAAAATGTATTTATAGTAATTACAACCTTGAGATTTTAAATGTTCCCCACCTATTATCCAATTGGTCAGAAACCATTGGTCCAGAATGTTCAATCAAATTTTTGAGGCATGCACCCTTCCTAGTTACAAATTTAGGTGCTCCACTCAACTCACTGGGCAACCCTAAATATTCGGGTCTATATTATAACATCGAAGTCTTAAAACTTCGAATGTTATAATATCGAACCCTATGCACCAAACGCTGAAAATAGCGAAGCTGCAGAATATCGAATACTTTCCTAGGGAAAGTATTCGGTGGGCCGTTTCTGCAGCTTCACTATTTCCTCAACTGTGGAGCGAAGGTTACGGACCAGGTTAAGGTAAGTGTGTGAACAAATCGGGTTAAGGTGAATGTGTGATAGTTAGGGACCTTCGGGTTAGGGAGCGGGTAAGGTGAGTGTGTGATAGGGGCCTTAGGGTTAGGGAGCAGGTACGGTGATTGTGCGATAGGGACTTTAGGGTTAGGTAGCAGGTAAGGTGAATGTGCGATAGGGATTTTAGGGTTAGGGAGTGGGTAAGGTGGTTGTGCGTTAGTTAGGGACCTTAGGGTTAGGGAGCAGGTAAGGTGAGTGTGCGGTAGTTACAGACCTTAGGGTTAGGATTGGGTTAAGGTAAGTGGATAGCTAGTAGTGTATATATGGTTTAGTGTAGGGTTTTGTGAAGTGTATGTGTGTGGATATGTGTGTGGATTATTTATTTTGGTGTGCTTGTGTTGTGTGTATGTTTTCAAATGGAAAAAATTGAAAAAAAATTGCTATTCTGTTATAGTCTTGTAATAATTGTTAAATGATTCGATATTATAACATATATTTTTTAAGGTTTTTAGATAATATGTTATAAATATTCATCAAAGCCCAATTTTTTACCAAACAAACAATACAGTCAAATTAGATGTGCTAATATCGGGGCTTTGATTACCCACACCATCATACACCATCATCATTCCCTAAGTAACCAGTAGTGCAACTTGGTTTTTGTTGTTATTTTGTTATTATTTTTAAGTACCCTCTTAATAAAAATCAATTTTAAAAACATGCATTCTTTAATAAAATCATCCCATTCTGATGCCGTTTTAGCTATTCTTTTGAGCTGTCCTTTTACAACTGCTTTCTCTTATGCAGAGATGACAACTACTGCAATGCAGGAAAGAGTTCGAGTAAGTAGGCTGTCATAAGATTAGTGACAAGAATTTTTGCTGATATATATATTTTCTTAGCTCTGTATCTAAATAATGTAATGCCTCCTTTGAAATGGTATAAGTAAACATAAGGAAATAAGTAGTGCTATTTATATATTCAGTAAATTCGTCATTTTTTTTTCTCTTCATCTATCCAAAAAATACATATCTCATCCAAATATCTGACATATAACAACCATGATTTTATGTAAGGTGAAGAAACACAAACTTCTTTTCCCACATAGCCATTACCATGTTGGCAAAACTGGGGTGCAGACCGCCACATGACCACTTCTCCTTTTTGTCTATAATAGGACCCTTCAAAATAAACGGTTATTCTTTAATATAAGGTCCATAAAAGTTAAGATGGTATTTATTTCTATTTCGGTCAGTTCGCTGTTTTTTGATAAGAAATTCTAAACACCATTCTATACTTAACTTATGTGATATAACCAAAAATGGATCTTTTTCATCCTCTGTGACAAAATAAAACCTTTTCATGAAACAAGTGTTTTTTTTATCCTAGTTAAGATTCAGAGGAGTCAGGAACCAAATGTTTCACCTGCTCTACTGCCCCTTTTAACTTGGTATCAACATAATTTGCAAAGTGGTATGTTTTAGACGTTCTTGCATCCAGTGTCGGTCTAAATGGGAGATCATTCAGATCTTTATGGATCTTGGGGATGCCAAAAATAGTTGGTATCCCCCAAGATTCTGCATAACAAAAGTTATAAACATCCCCATCAATTTGTTTTTGTGTCAACATGTCATATAACATACTGTTGATTCTTCTGTATGCAATATTCATTTCATTAATTGATATTTCTTCATATGTATCACTACATAATAAAGACATCATTTGCTGACAAAATCGGTTGTATTCATATTTACAAGACCCCCCATATCTGGCGTCATTAATCTTTTTGTTTCGTCTGCACATATTAGTGATAATAGATTCCTTTGATCATAATTCAAATTAAAATGACCATAATTAGCTGCTTTTGCAATAACCTCTCTGTCACATTCGCATAAATGTTCAAATACTGTAAAGCAGAATTAATGGGAGGAGGGGTTAAATGTACTTGTTTTTTTTTTTTCCTCTTCAAAACATTTATTTTGACTGGAGGGATAGCTAACTATCTTTGGAAAAATACAATTTTAAATTCAACTTCCTCACAAACAATTTTAAATCAATTAAAGTCTTAACCAAGCTAGCTCTATTAGTAGGCATAGGTTCATAGGTTCATAGGTATATAGTTCTAGATATAGCTACTGCCACTGCCGAGCCCATTTTAAGCTTAGCTTAGTCAGGTATCTGTGACCCTCAACCCCCACCCTTGTGTTTGTAAGGCAAACACCTTAACCATTAGGCCACCCTCCCACCTGCATAATGGTTAAGGTATTTACCTTACAGGCACAAGGTGCAGGGTTTGATAGTCACATGGGGTAATTTGGTCCACATGGGCAGTCAGCCTAGTAGTGGGTGCGAGGTTGATATAATGGCTAATATGTTTGCTTTACAGACATAAGGTACAGGGTTTGATTCTCACATGGGATAATTGGTTAGGCTTAAAATGGCCCACAAAGGCAGTTAGCCTAGTAGTAACCTTTCTTTCTTCTGTCTAGGAACAAATGTAAACCCCTTTGAAAAAATATCAATAAATAGTTCATTAACAGTTGTATGACTGTTATTGTATATTTTAAAATCCCCGTCTCTGTTAGAAATTATCATCTCCGAGGATTGCAATGTTGACTATGCTCTTGGCCCCTGTCCTTCCTCGAAGACCGTGTCTCCCATGTATTCCATGATGCTGTTTCCTGCACTGTATGTACCTGTTGCTGGGAAGAGATTCTTTCGTATCTCCTCAACTGAGGAGAATCTTCTAAAGGGTCATCTGGATTCTCTAAATCATGTAGGGGTCTGGTATTGGTCATGTTCCCCACATTATTAGATATGTCTATCAACCAAACCATTCCACCCCCCCCCCATGCCTATGAACATGGAGGGTCTGGGTATGCCTTTCTACATTCATAGTCGTTTATATCTCTCTCCAGTTTTAACTGTTTTTTTTTTTTTTTTTTTTTTTTTTTTTTTTAGCTCAGTCACCATTGAGTCAGCTTTATAGTAAATGGTTAAGATGCCTATTTTTTGAACTGGTCATACAGTAAATAACTAGAAACTGACATATCCGGTTTCTTAATTTCCCTTGCTCTAAAATATCCATAGTCCTGATGTTGTTCTTCATAACAGCTTCCATGAATTCATATGGCCTATAATTCCTTATGTAATGCTGAACCTTTTTATAAAACCAGCTGGAAACTTCCAGCTGTGCAGCCCTTTTGTTACTGCACCCAATTTAATGTTTACCTTCAGGTAACAGTTTTCCAGTTGTAAATTTCTATACTTGAACACCATCACATCGTGTTTGAGGCCTACAGTTCAATACCCTATACATTGTGAGTGCTTCCTCCAGCATACCGTCTTATTGATCTGTCCATTTGGAAGTCATGGCAAGAGCCTGATTCATGTGAGGCCTTACCTAGGAAGCCTGAAAAAATGTTGACACCCACCAAAGACGTACATTTCTGTGTGTGTGTGTGTGTGTGTGTGTGTGTGTGTGTGTACAGTCTGACTGCCCAGCAGGGAGTTTCAGGCAATGGGCAAGTTAGGGAAGCGGGTGTACATTTCTAGCATTTATGCAGTCAGAACCCTGAATCACGCCACTCACATTAACATATTTTAGAGGGTCCTAGCCAGACAAGGATTAAAATCTCTGAAAAGTTCATCTATAACAGATGCAAGAAAATTGCTGGAGAGCTCATTGAATACAATGTATGACATCACTTATCTCTCTATGTAGTTTGTGCACATAGGTTCATAGGTTGGTGGTAGGCTATCGGCCCTAGGGCCTATACAAGCCTAGCTATAACAATTCCCTGGTTATTTCTTCCCATACTATTTACTTCCTGGACCCCTGTCTAGCACAGTGACTGACGTGATCCCTGGGGTGAATTTCCTTTCTCCCATCCAATCGTCAAGGTTCCTTTTGAAGAGGGCCAAAGAGGTGCTCTGCTTGACATGTATGGGCAGTCTGTTCCAGAGTCTGGGGAGTCTCTGAGTCAGGAACCTATCCCTCTAGCATGTCTTGTTTATTGTGAAGACAAGGTTTAGATCCCTGGGGCGTGTGGCTCTGAGGGACTGGGATTTCTTTAAGTGTAGCATGTCCAACAGCTCCGGGTTTGACATGGCCTTGTGTTAAGCAGAGATCCCCTCTGAGTAGACTATATGCGACAGAGTATAGCTGGAGTTTTTTAAGGAGGTCAGCATAGGGCATCTGCTTTAGGCCTGTGATTCTTTTAGTGAGGTATTTCTGTGGCCTTTCCAGTTGTTGCAGGTGTCTTGAGAGGTACATACCAAATGGGGCGTTGTATTCTGTAATGGGTCTAATAAGGGATGAGTACAGTGGGACAATGACCTCCTTTTTTCTGGATGAAAAGCTGTTAGCGATGAGGTGTGCCTGACTGTTGTGGTGATGTGGTTATCGAAGGTGAGACTACTGTCCACCTGTGTCCCCAAGTTCCTTATCGCACTTTCGGTGTTTAGTGTACTGCCACCTATGTGGTAATTCACGGGTACATGTTTTTTTCCAAGGGGATAACTATACATTTCTTGGCATTGAGCTTGAGCCCATGGCTCTGGCACCAAGCATCTGTTTCTGTAAGGCCCTTTTGTAGAGTATCCACATCATTTGGAGATTCAATAATGGCTCCCAGTTTGCAGTCATCTGCGAACTTTGTTAGCCAGAGTCCCTTAGTATTGGCCTGTACTTCAGAGAAGTAGATGCCAAACGAGTGGTCCCAGGACTGATCCCTGAGGTACTCCACTTGTCTGGAGCTGGATTTGGAGTCAGCTGCTTTTACATTGTGGGTTCTGTCAGTAAGCCAGTTGACACCCCATTGAGTGACGTAGGGATTAATGCCCAGCTTAGTAAGTTTATCTATGATTCCAGACTGGGGGATGGTGTCAAAGGCCTTGGCGAGGTCTAGATAGATTGTGTGGACTGCCTTACCCTCGTCCACGGCTCTGGATACTGATTCGAAGAAGTCAGTCAGGTTCAGGAGACAAGATCGGCCCTTCACGAACCCAAACTGGGTGGGGTCCAGTGTTTGAAGGTTGCCAATGTCTTTGTTTATATGTTCCATGGCCTTGCAGATCAGGCTCATCAGACTGATGGGGCAGTAGTTCCCGGGATCCAAGGTGGATCCCCCCTTGTGGAGCGGGATAACAGTAGCTGTATGCCACTCAGTGGGCACGAAGCCTGAGGGGAGGCTATGATTAAGCATGACAATTAGGTGAGGTGCCAGTTCATTTTGTAGTTCATGTAGTACACAGCTCGGGATGTCATCTGGTCCCATGGGTGCTGGTACCGGAATTTGGCAATCTTCTGGTATTGAGATGGGCCATTTAGGGGGTGAGAGGGGGGTGAAGTTGGCACTGAATCGATCTGCCAGGATATTGGCAGCAATATCCTTGGGATCAGTATATTTAATGCCATTCTGTTGTAGCTCAGAGCAGATCTGAGCATTGCCATTTAGATTCTTGACACAGTTATAGAATGCCTTGTGGTTGTCTTTGGAATCTTTGGCAATTTTATTTTCATAACTAGCTTTGGAGGATTTTATGAGGGATCTCAGCTTCTTAGTGAGGCTGGTAAGGGAGTTTTTTGCCTCCTGGGATTTTCCTCTTTTCTGCAACAGTTTCTTCCTTTTGTTGTAAAGTTTGTTTATGGCAGGGGACCACCAGATTGGCTTTATTTTTTTGGAGGAGAGCATCTTGGCTCTATTTGGAGAAGCCCATGCAGTGGGTTCAAGCATTTGTATGAGAAGCCCTCAAGCATTTGTATGAGAAGCTTTGCTTGGCTCTGCTAGTTTAATCTGGCAGACAATTTCATTGCGTCTTTTACCAGTGACTTTTGTGACAAATCCCCTCTATTTAGTCTTACAGTTAGGGAAGGCATGTAGAAATGTGAAGCTGGTTGGCAAGATGCTTCCTGCCATTGGAATAAGATTTGAGACCTCCCAAAGACCTTAGACCTCCCAAAGACCTTACATTTGAAACAAAAGGAGCCCCAAATCCTTTATTTTCTGAAAATCAAGGAGGCAACTCTTTGGCTGACACATAGGTGGCCCCTTTAACAGATGCAGACCCAGCGATCATGGAGGCCCACAGGACCAGAGGTATTGCGGGCTGTCATCTAACCAGCAGCAGACTGTTCTCTAAAGGGCTAATAGACTTGTCCCCCTCTGGGTTGTCTATCTCTCTGCTCCCCTTTGTGGATGGCCATCATGCAGGTGGTCTGGGTACAAGAGATAATATCCAGAGGCTATTACATACTGTTTTGTCAAAACTCCCTACTATCCTCTTGGCACCCTGCAGACATTCCACCTCATCAGTTAATAGCATCTGAAAAGGAGGCTTTATTCTTGCTTCAAAAGAGACCCATACAAGCGGTCCCACCACACTACACAAGGTCAGTGTACTATTTAGGCTTCTTTTTGGTACCAAAAAAGAACAAAGACCTCAGACAAATATTTGCCTTAAGTCATTTCAGCAACTTCATAAAAGCCCTGCTAAGAATAGTCACTATACAACTGATTCCGCTGTGTCTTCAGGCAAATGACTGGATGTGTTTTGTGGATCTACAGGGTGCTTAACTACACATCAGGATTGCCAAAGCACAAAGCATCCAACAGGAGATTGGTTCACTTCTGAAAAGGGGACAACTTATACTAGTTCAGAGCTCTGCCATGCAGCCTCACTGTAGGCCCCTGTGTGTGTGTGTGTGTGTGTGTGTGTGTGTGTGTGTGTGTGTGTGTGTTTGCCAAGTACATGACAGTAGTCATCTGCGACTACATAGGACCACAGTGTCTCCCTGTTTGATGGATTGGATCCTTGCAGCCACAACAGTGAAATCCTTAATAAAGTCCTTGCACTGCATCCTCCAACTTTGTCCTTGGAGATATCAATCAGTAGAGAGAAGTCATTGCTGCAGCCTATGCAAGTACTTCAGTTTACAGGCTGCCACCTGGATACAGTGCATTGCATAGTCCCCATCCCCCCGGCAGGGTTCAGCCCTACATATTTCAGCTCAGGCCTTCATTAAAACAGACCTGCCTGCTTCATTTTTTTGGGCTGTGGGCATAACCTAAGGGCACCTTGTATTCTAATGATCCAGTTTGGTTGTTATCACATGAGTGTATTACAGTGGTTACCAAGAGTTCATTAGTCTCGACTTGTCTGTCATCATTCTTCGATCATTCTGACCAACAGTTGCAAGGATCATTTGACATGGTGGATTTTGTCTTCCCCGGTATGTGAGGAGAGATCCTTTGCCTTCTCCCACCCAAGTGGTGGTGGTAGTCACTACAGATGTCTCCCTCTTGTGGTGGAAGACATGTTCATGGGAGGGTGGTCTAAAATGTTTGAGATGTCAGCGAGCAAACCTTCACATAAACATGTTAGATATGAGACCGGTTCTCCTTACATTGCAGAAGCTTCAGCAGTACTTCCCTTTGGGTGGTGTTTCCATTTACACTGAGTAAATGACAGTGGTATGGTACATCAACAAGCAAGGGGAGACCAGGTCATACCCCTTTTGTTGGAATAAAATGAAAGTGTGGCAAATTGTGATGAGCTCACAAGAGTTTTCAGGTAGTAGTGCACATTCATTGGAAATCCAGCACTTTGCAAGACAGGCTTAGCAAGACTATTCTATTGTGTTATAAGGGGTCTGAATCTAGTGGTGGTTTATGCCATTTTCAGTCATTAGGGTCATCTGTGCTGCTACTTTTGCATCCCCAGTCAACACCAAATGTCACACTTACTTTGCCTGTTCTCCTAAGACAGACAGACAGTCCACTTGAGATGCTCTGGTTGAGCAGTGGCCTTCTGGAGTTCTGCTTGCCCATGTATGCCCCAGTACCCAAGTTCATGCAGGAAGGTCTTTAGGTAGACCAGTGGCAATCCCCATTCCTCCATTCTAGCCCATCCTCCATTCTAGCCCAGGCAGATTTAGTTTCCCTTGCTGATGCCTTGCCTCACCTCAGAAACCCCTCTTAGCTCCTGGATCCTTTACTGAATCTGTCTCACCCATCTGGGAAGCCTCACCTGGATCTCCACAGCTTGAAATTAACCACTTGGTTTCTCCTTTTCCAGTAATGGATGCCAAGATATTATTGGGATCCTTTCAGCATCCTGAAAGGATTCTGCTCAGAAGGTCCTTAATAGTAAATAGAGGCATTTTGCACTTTGGGCTGCCTTCCAAAGTGTAAAACTTCTTGAGGCCTCCGTTTCAGAGGTTTTACAATTCATGTCTAGCCTGTTTGCTTCAGGTGCTAGTTTTCAACAATTAACATGCGGTTGGCCACCGTTTCAGTCTTTCTTCTTCAAGCTGATATCCATTCTCTAGTGTCACATCATTTTTGTAAGTCTTTTTGAGGGGATAGTCCTCCTTAGACCCCCCCCCCTCCAACAACCTTTCACTGTGTGGGATCTAAATGTTATTCACTAGGATCTAAGGGAACCACCCTTTGAACCATTTTCATGTGTTGCAGTAAAGTTTCTTTCTTGGAAAAACTTGTCTTCCTAGTCACCATCAGTTTCACTAGGAGAATTTCTGAATCACATGCCCTTTCTGCTACTTGGCCATACTTGATTTTTTCATAGGGACAGAATTTCCCTCCGGACTAATCCAGCCTTCATCCCTTAGGTGGCCTCTGAATCTAACCTAAGTCAAACAATCCATCTGCAACTGTTTTTCTCCAATTTTGCCAGCAAGGAATAGTATATTGTCTACATGCTTGGCAGTCACAGGTAGTTAAGATTCATATTTACATCACACCAAGTCCTTCAGGAAGGATTCCTAGTTGTTTTTCATTTGCACCCAACAGACTGGAAAAGAAGATATTTAGATCAACACTTTAGAGGTGACTCTTTGACTGATCTCCTTTGTTTTTACCACCCACAGCAAACCATTATGCAAACCAAAGGCTCATTTAATATGTTTTGCGGCTACTGCAGCCTTCTTCAAGAATTCTTCAGTTAATGACATTTGTTCTGCAGTAACTTGGTCCATGATGCATACCTTTTCTAAGCATTGCAAATTGGATTTGATATCAAGTTCTAGAGCTTCCTTTAGATCCTCTGACCTTAAGGGTATCTTGTCTTGATTCCACCCAAGAGTTTCCCATAGCTAGCATTTCTGACCCACCAGTTTGATTGGACAGGCAAAATGAACAAGATATAGTAGCTCTGAGCTTACAATAACATTGGATGCTTTCATTCCTGTTAGTATGATACAGCATCCTTTCCACCATCCTCCTCCTATTGATCTAGGTAAGGATTCTGAAAGAGTTTTACCATGTGGATAATTCTAGGTAGCAAACTAAATCGGAAGGAAGCTAGCTTAGACACAGGAGAGGTGCATTACAGGAGGTAAAAGTTAGAAGAGTGCAAAGCTGATCCACTAGCTTTGCTGGCTTTGATTCAACAAGTAGTCTAAGGACCGGTCAGTCATATCAGACGGGAAACAAAGGTTCTCATGTTGTGGTAAGTATATAACTACTGTTTTATGAAGCTGTCACTCATTTTCTTTCTTAGCATCTTCAGACTAAAGCTGTTTTAGCTCTTGCTGTCTTTCCCTTTTAAGCTGTTTCAGTTCTTGCCTATTTTCTCTCTCAAGCTGTTTCATTTTGCTGGCTACTTCAGTCTCGGTGAATCTCATTTCCATCTCAAGTCTCTCGAGTTCAGGCTGCATTTTAAGATTATTTAGGGTTGAATCGGGTAGATCTTTAGCTGTTTGCTGCACATTTACAGTCTCTGCCAGGCTGTCTACACTCATAACTCTCAGCCTCTTAGCACAAGAAATCTGGGCAATGCCAAAAGTAATGGGGGGGACAAAGGCCTAAAAATAGGGGCACATTTTAAATATTGTTCTTATAAACTTAGAAATTTGCTAGAGTCAAAGGGTTTGTGTTAGCATGCATTTTCTGAATGGTATATAAACAGAAACTCATATGACTGTCATTATTTATTTAATGATTTCAGTCCTCACTGATTTGCCAGAAAACCACAAATTTTCTGAGGAATGGACCAAAAATATCAGGCAAAAATTCTGGACATTCTGTGAAAATCTGGACAGTTGAGAGGTATGCTAAGCATCCAGTATAATGAAATTTGACTGCACAGAGAGGCTTTTGAGTCATTCTTATTCATAACAGTATGTGTTTGTGTCCTTTTGATTTATGCAATTCCGTCATACAGAGTGGAAGCTGAGAGCTCAATTTCTAAGAGATTTGTTTTTTCCACAGAAGGTTACATTCCTCCATTAAGCTAGGAAACTAGTCTCCAAGGAATATGTTTCCTCTGCTGCAGTGGCATTAGGGTTGCTCCTCTTCTGGTAGGTTACTGAATTGTCTTGATTATATTTCTCATTTACTTATGCCTTTTTCTTCTCTTCCATTAAAGGTAATTGTTTGTATTGTCAGTGTATCTGCCATCATAACCCACAGTACCTTCATGTCCAAAGGATCAGGCTGGAGGGAAACTAGTTTTGAGCAACTTTCTACCATCACTGAGAATGACGCCACAGTATAAGCAAACGATGATTGACTTAAGTAACTGTCTTAATCATTAGTGTCATTCTGAAGAAACCCACTGTGTGTCAGCCTTGAGGACAATAGACAGTCTTAACTGTTTCTTACAGATAAAGGCTTTCTTACAGATGCTGTATTCATAGACCTTATAAAGGCATTTGATCGCATTGACCACTCCCTTCTTGACAAATCTACAGAAACTGGCATCAGTTCAGATAGTTCA
This sequence comes from Protopterus annectens, assembly GCF_019279795.1. NCBI lineage: Eukaryota > Metazoa > Chordata > Ceratodontiformes > Protopteridae > Protopterus > Protopterus annectens. The sequence goes on from NC_056730.1 coordinate 1,109,174,529, forward strand.
GCCTAGTTTAAAAGTCTTCATCACTAACGAACACTTCAAAATAAAAATAGGGTCATCCTTTTCAGATGCAGCTTCCCTAAACAAAGGAGTACAATAAAATTTCATCCCCCACCCATTATTCTCAGTCTTTATTAGCAAAGTCTCTTATGAACTTCCACTTATGTTATACGCAGATGACATTCTCATCTACATGTCTTGTTATACACAGTCACACAATCAATCCCAGCAGCAATCAGGCCCTGTATGCACTGTACCAATGGCTAATTAACCATACATTAGTATTTAACTCCTGTTACAAACATTCTGTTTGGTACACCTTAGAAGTTCCCCAGGCCCCTAACAACATACAGGTTACAGGCTTAAACAACTGCCTGCTTCAAGTATCTTGGCATTTCGCTCAAACACCTAAATTCCATTTATCGCTTCTCCAGTGTATTTTAGTCTATTTCAAAATGTGTAGCAATGAACTTGGGGGAAGGGGGTTATTATCAAATCCTGCAGAACTAATTATGAACCAAAAATTGCTACATCAGGAAAGGATAGCCACAATATGTTAATTATGGCAGAAGTTCAGTGATGATCTCTGTAATGGCTTCACCTACTCAAACCTTGAGGAGATAGTCAAGATCCTTGCAGATAGATTCAGCTCTCCAAACTTCCCAGTACAAAATATCCAACCCATACCCTGCCCCTCCAGTAATCATCTCTGGGCAGACCTCTTTCATCTAAATCCATTTCTGAAGGTTCCCTCCTTTTAAATGTTGTCCCTTCAGACTTTCTTCCCTCTTTTGCTTCCTCAGGCTTACACAGTGTCTTTGGATCTCAAGGATGCTTATCTCCATATCCCAATTCATCCCCTTTTCAGGAAGGTTTTACATTTCTCTGCTTCCTGGCATTTTCAGTTCTCTGCTTTGCCCTTTGGCCTTTCTGATGCCCTAAGGGTATTTACCAAATGCCTTACTCCTGTGATTGTTTTTTGCAGGCTAAGGGGGATCCAAGTCTTTCCATACTTGGACGACCTCCTGATGCTCTTCGTGTTTCACTGCTGCAGTCATCACATTTGGGTTATTTGCTTTCAGTAGCCCTCAGTTGGCCTGATAACAAAGTCTTGGGTCCTGCGTCGGTTGCTGTCCCTTCTTCTGTGATGTCAGGTCGTCAGGGGTATAAAACATGCAGCCGACGCCATTACATCAGTCTTTCTTGCCGTGCGGTGCCTGAAACAGAAGCAGTTCGCAAGTGCCGGTCGGCCGACTTCTGAAATTTTCGTTTTCGAGTTTCAGAACCGAAGTCTTCAACTAAAAGCTAAGTACCCCATTGGGGAAACTTTTTCTTGCTCTAAATCGATGTCAGTAAAGGTAAATAATTGCATTTCTTTTGGAAGGCAAATACTTCATAAAGATTATCATTCGTAATGTATTCCTTGCCTAGGCCCTGACCACGACGTACCTCGCTGTCGGTTTTGTGCCTTATTTAAACCTCGAACTATCCGTCGTAGGTATATTTTCGCTTCTAAATATTTTGGTGCTCGGTTCAATTATCCCGATATGTCTTTGGTAAGCCGTCCGACTACCGACATTCTGAAAAAACGCAAAGATAAAGACAGAGACAGGCCGCTTAGGTCCAAAGCTGCCGACGATGCTTCTCCTAAGCCAGTCGCCAGTTCGCCGGTACTCAGTGAGTCGCTTTCGCAGCCCCTGATGCCCACTACTTCAGATTCACAGGCCTCTACTGAGACCCATTCGGAGTCTGGTATGCTGCAAAATGCTTCAACTGTGGAGCCTGTGGATGTCTCTGCCTTGGATGGGTCCGGAGACGCTGTGCAGGCACCAGCTTCTGAGGGTGTATTCAGGCCTACTGACTTGCATATTAAACCAACACCATCATCTTCAAAGGTTAAAACTCGAACCATGCCTAGAAAACTTGATGCCCAGACTGCATGGTCAGGCCTCTGTGCCTCAAAAACAAATAAGAATGGCTGAAGATCTTATTACTTTAATCAAGGGAAGCCAACCTTCCCCCTCTAAGAGACCTAGGACTGAGTTTGCTTTTTATACTTCTGACCAGGATTCTGAAATTTCTGTTTCCTCTGACGAACAGGATTTACCCTTATCTACCTATGAGGATTCTGATGCGAGGACTCTTATTTCCTCTGCCCCCCCCCCAGAGGATTTCTCTTTTGGTGAAACCTTGCATACTCTCAGGGAGCATTTTCATTGGGAAAGTCAGGATTTTTCTGATTCTAAAAAGAGGCTTAGGGATTTCTTACTCCTGCCTCAGCACAGGCCTTTAGCTATCCCCCCTCTACTGGATATTGTTGATGATGCCTTTTCGGAATCTAGTTTGGCCCCTGATTTTTTACCTCCTGCTCCCAGAAAACTTGATAGATATTACAGAGTTCCTAACTCTCACAAGTTCCTTTTAAAAAATCCTACTGCGGATCCTGAGACCATTTCACAGGGACCCAAGGTCATTAAAGTTACTATTGCCAAAAATCCTACCTCCTCTGATAGAGACTCCAGGGTGCTGGATAGATGGGGAAAGAAGGTATACACTTCTGCAACTTTGGCCATTAGGGCCTTAAACTGCCAGTTTTATATGTTAAAGTATTAGCAGCATATTATTGCATTGCTTAAACAGAAAATAATGTTGATTCCTGATTGTGCTGAAAATAAGGATTTACAGGATTTAATGCATTCTGTTGAAAAAGTTGGAAAACATACTTTGCAATGTGGTTTTGATTCACTAGAGGCATCTTGCAGGGCTGCTGTAACTGGGTCTGTACTTAGAAGGCATGCTTGGCTTAAGGAGCAATCTTTGCCAGATCATGTTAAAACTAAATTACTGGATGCTTCCTTAAATCAGGACCACCTGTTTGGCAACAAGGCAGAAGTTCTTAAAAAGATGGAGGAAAAAGCTAAATCTATGCAAACTGTTAAAGATTTTTTACAAGTACAACCTCCAAGATTTAGTAGGCATTGGCCTTCTAAGAACTGGTCCTTTCCTGCCTCTTCCAGACCTTCTCAGTCCAAACCCAGATGCAGCAGAGCACCCAGGCTTCAGTCCCAGGGTACGCACAGGACTAAGTAGTGGGGGGCCTCCACTTCCAAATCAGGGAGTAGTAAAACTCCCCCCTATGGTAAACTGTCTCAATGACTTCCTTTTAAAATTTCCAAGCACTTCTCAACTGACTGCCCCTTTGGGGGGAAAGATTGCTCTGCATGCAAAGAACTGGGAACTCATTACCCAGGACAAATGGGTTTTAAATATAGTATCCCAAGGATACAGATTTCACTTCCACACGTTACCAAACCCAAGCAGGTGGCCAGATCTACCCCAAATCAATGGGCGAAGGCCCAAAAGCAAGTACTCTCTCCCTTAAGCATAGGGGGCTATTCAGTTGGTACCTGAATAGGAAAAGGGACAATGTTTCTGCTCAAGGCTTTTCCTGGTACCCAGAAAAGATAACTCATGGCGTCCTATCCTGGACCTGTCTACTCTAAACACCTTTTTGGTGATTCCAAAATTCAAGATGCTGATTTGTCACCAGTTGCTTCCTATGCTAGGCAAAGATGCCCGGTTGGCAACACTAGATTTAAAGGAAGCATACCCGCACATCCCAATCAGGGAATCTTGCAGAAGATACCTACGCTTTAAAGCAGGCTACACACACTATCAGTTCTCTGCACTGCCCTTTGGCTTATCTACTGCACCTAGGGTATTCACAAAGTGCCTAACTCCATTTGTTGCATTTTGCAGGCAAAGAAATATTCAAATATACCCATACCTGGACGATTGTCTAATTCAGGCAGAAAGCCAGGACATACATTTGAATCATCTGGCCTTTGTACAAAGGGTGCTAATTTGTCTGGGTTACACCATAACCAAAAAGAAATCACACCTGGTAAATTATTCCGCTACTTTGCATAATCCCTAAAATTTTGAAAGATATCTTGCTAGGATATTCATCTCAGTATAAACAATTTGAATTATGACAGTCTTCCTCCGTGATATATCTAATGGGAGATGCATGTTCTTACTACTGCTGGGAAAAATGTAGTTCAAATCGGCACTTATATTACATATATTTATTCTTTTTTTTTTTTAAACAAATTTATTGTTTTAACATATAAGAGAAATATCATAACAATTTTATACAAATAATTAAAAATAGGTATTATTATAATATTCAACAAAACAACTAAAGTATTTACAAAGACATCCACTACAATCAGATCAATTAATTAAACTAAAATACTGTGCTATTGAAATTAGAATTTTTTTAACAAATTTTGTAAATTATCCCATACAATAAAATGTGATGTTTTTCTAGTTGTTCTCATTCTAATTGTGCTTATTTCCATATGACACATTATATTCATAACATTTTAAATTCATTGAACGAAGGAGGTGTATCTGAAATCCAATTTCTAGTTATTATTTTCCTAGCCACTGCTAGGATAGACCATAACAAGGGAAGCTTAATCTTTTAACACATTGAGGTACAGGTGTGTTGAATAATATAAGAGACTTAGAAATAATGAAATTATCTGTAAAAGAGCCTGCAAAAATTCATTAATTGACTTCCAGTATTCTTTCAACTTCATACAGTCATAAAACATATGAGCCCAGTCAGCATTAATTTCTACATTACATCTCTTACATAGATTATCTTTATTATTAATTTTATTCATCATCAAAGGTGTATAAAAGATCTATGTAAAATTTCCATGTATAAAGTCTCCAGACAATGGAAGATGTAGTTCTATAAGCAGATTCCAATATATATTGTTTATCTTGTTGAGTTGGTGGGTCCCCATTAATAGAGGTGAAATAATTCCAGTATGAATCTACATTGTAAAAGTTTCTTGTCTGATAATTTTATGTATATATGAAAGTTTACCTTTATCAGAAACTTTATGCTGTAAATTTATTATCAAGTAATCAATCAGTTTTGGAATAGATTCTTTAACTGTTATAGACATTAGATCTATTCTATCAATGAGATGTTGTCTAAAGATCTGAACCTCTAACCAGCAAGTTTCTCTTAGATCAAATTCTTGTTTTAAGAAATCTAGATTTTTAACTTTATTATCAGATATCAGCTGATACCAGTACTTTAGATTATTATCTATAGCTAAATGAGCTCCTTCAGAAGTAGATGACATAAGCATACCCTGAGTATAAATTATAGGGAATACAATAAAATTCCATTCCCTATACTTAGGGTGCATGAATATAAAGTTACGATAACTAATAATAATATTTAATGGGTAACAGACCATATGTTTAGGTGCAATAGGTGAAGTACAAAATTCCTTTAGCAACCACAACATGGAGTTATTTATAATCATATTTTTATGCGTACATATATTTATTCTGTTGACACCAAGTGCTATATGTAAACAAACAAGTAAAACAAAAAGGTTCCATCATTGCTGACAACTAAGTGTGGACCATACAATACTTTCTACATTAACGCAATTCCCTATATAAAATAGCTTATAAAGAAATGGAATGAATAAATCTGTAAAATGGCAATATTATAACAACAGCGAAAAACGGAATTGTAATGAAACATAGAAGTACAAGCGCTATTGTGTGTCCTTACATAACAGAACTTTTTCTGCATGTTCATTTTCTGAAGAAAGAACATGTTGCAAGTAACTTATTATAAGAGTGTACCACGCACTTTTTAATTTATGCTTTACTCATTAGTAATTGGACACAATCTGAGTAGATAATCCTATTACAAACTTCAGAAACCTTCAACATCATTGGACACCAATAACTTTTGGAATAGCGGAAATAAGGCTTTGGCTGGTCAAATTGTTCCGCTACTTTGCATAAGTCACAAAATTTTGAAAAACATCTTTCCAGGATACTCACCTCAGTATATTGAATGATTTGAATTATGAAAATCTTCTTCCGTGACATACTCAATGGAAGATGTATGTTATATGGAAGCCATATGTTATTTTTATTGTTGAAAGGTTTATTTTATTTGTTGAAAGTTATATTTACGCTATAGCCTATTTGGCAGAAATGAAATTCCTACATGTTGCGATCTTTTACGATTTGTGACTAACTGTAATTGCAACTTTTACTGGCCATTACAAGGATATCAGATAATATAGGATGTTTGACATTTGCCCTGATTTGACATCTAGTCTATCTATGAGGAGTATGAAATCATGTTCAGTCTGTCCCAAGGAAGCTGTTTCTATGAAGAGCCTTGGGAAGACTCTTCTAATGCAGGACAAAGAAGGATGTGACCTGAATTTGAATTTATATATTTAAATTTTGTGAAACAAAGCAATTGCTAAGATTCATACACTGTATATACAAAAGAAAGAGGGAGGCATTATACTAATAAATATGTGCACACATGACTATGGTTGGTTGAAATGGACTGTTGCGGAATTTCATTGGCCATCTTTCTCAGTCAATTTCCATATTAAGTAAGAAACACACCCACGATCAGCTTATGGGTGTGCAATAATACGAAACCCTTATTGGTGTTGAACGTCTAAAACAAGATGGGAAAACAAGATAACTCATTGGATAACCAGAAATGCACAAGTTAGCATTGGCTGATTAAGTATAAAAAAAAATTTTTTTTTATAAAAGTAAAGGATGTCCCGTTCCTTATTACGATCTGATGAAGATTATTTCGGAAGCACTTATTGTCTGTGAGTATCAAGGGACTTTTTATTTTCTTTTTTCTTTTAAACAGAAGTTATTAAATTTATTTAAAAACGGATATCTGACGTTTTTTGTGGACAAGATTACCAGTTACATTTATTCAGCTATTGGATACTCAGCATTAGCCTTGGTGTTTCATCTGTCGCAGTTTGTGTTTTTGTTTTTGATTCGGCAGTTTCACCACAGCAGTTGGAAGATTTACTACACAAGGATACAGATTTCACTTCCACACGTTACCAAACCCAAGCGGGTGGCCAGATCTACCCCCAAATCAGTGGGCGAAGGCCCAAAAGCAAGTACTCTCTCCCTTAAGCATAGGGGGCTGTTCAGTTGGTACCTGAATAGGAAAAGGGACAAGGTTTCTACTCAAGACTTTTCCTGGTACCCAGAAAAGACAACTCATGGTGTCCTATCCTGGACCTGTCTACTCTAAACACCTTTTTGGTGATTCCAAAATTCAAGATGCTGATTCTTCACCAGTTGCTTCCTATGCTAGGCAAAGATGCCTGGTTGACAAAACTAGATTTAAAGAAAGCATACCCGCACATCCCAGTCAGGGAATCTTGCAGAAGATACCTATGCTTCAATGCAGGCTACACACACTACCATAAACAAAAAGAAATCACACCTGCTACCCTGTCAACAAATTATATTCCTGGGAGCAAGCTTAAATACAACTTCCCAGATGGCTTTTCTCATGCCAAAGAAACAAATTCATTTGATAACCTACTTCAGACAAGTGGCTACAAAAACCCTGCTGTTTGCAAGGCAAATACTGCAAGCCTTAGGGTTCATGGACTCCTGCATCCTTCTAATTCCATATGCAAGACTGCATATGAGGAAACTACAATGGTATCTAAAAAGCCTATGGTGTCAACATTCTCAGGATCTAAAAGCAATGATTCCTATCATACCTTGCCTACACCTAGAGTTCCTTTGGTGGGCAGAGGACTATCATTCACAGTACCCCCTACCGCCCAAACCCTAACAACAGACGCATCAGACTATGCATGCGGGACTCACCTGGCAGGGAAGTGCATTCCGGGCAAATGGAACCCAAGTCAAATGCACCTGCATATCAATCAAAAAGAAATGTTTGCTGTACAGAATGCTGTGACAGCCTTCAAGGACCACATTCTTCCAGGACAATTAATGGTAAAGACGGACAACACCACTGTTATGTGGTATATAAACAAGCAAGGGGGTACCCATTCTTACCCCCTCTGCAGACTAGCCATGGCATTGTGGAACACAGTCTTGAGCTACCAAGTGCATCTACAAGCTCAATTCCTGCCAGGAAAACTAAATATACTGGCAGATGGACTAAGCAGAAACCTCATGGACCCACATGACTGGAAACTGGAACCAAGGATTTTCAACATGTTGACAAACAAATGGGGGAGCCCATATATAGAACTGTTTGCCTTCCCCCAGAACTATCAATTGGGCAAATTTTGCACAAGGTCTCTCCACAAACAAGCTTGGAAAGTGGATGCTCTGTCCTTCAGCTGGAAAAAAATATCAATTTATGCCTCTCTGCCTCTGCTCTCCAAAGTACTACTAAAGATCGAACAGGACAAACCAAGGACGATTTTGATTGCACCAGACTGGCCACACCAACACTGGTACCCCTTCTTGCGCATTGTGTCACTGTTGGCCCCATGGCACCTACCTCAGACTCCTACCCTGTTGTCTCAGCAGGAGAACCAGATTCTGCACCTTCAGCTTCAAACACTGAACCTAGCAGCCTGGCTAATTACATAGTCTCTCCTTTACCATCCCTCAGTATACCAGTGATGGATATCATTTTAGAGGCAAGGAGGCCTAGTACTAGAAAATCTTATGCTGAAAAATGGAAAAGATTCTGTGCCTGGAACCAGTCTCAAGGGATGAGCACAACAGCACCCAATTTACCTCAGATTTTACAATACTTAACTGAGATGCTTCACAGGAGCCTGTCTTTTTCCTCCATCAAAATTCACGCCTCAGCCAGTTAAGCTCATTATAACACAGAACCTCCCCTCTTCTCTCATCCACTGCTCAAGCAGTTCCTCAGAGGGGCCAAAAATTTAAGACCACCCAAGAGAGCTCCAACTCCAGCGTGGGACCATAACTTTTGTATTGGAGAAACTCACTCTTCCTCCTTTCGAGCCAGCTGCTACTGCAGATTTAAAATTCCTTTCTTGGAAAACAGCTTTCCTTTTAGCAATCACTTCAGCTGGAAGGGTATCTGAATTACAGGCCCTTATGGCAGTGGAGCCTTTCATCATCTTTCATGCGGACAGGGTGTCCCTCAGAACCAATCCCTCCTTCATGCCCAAGGTGGTATCCAGTGTAGCTCTTAATCAGTCCATTAATTTGCCAACCTTCTTTCCTAATCCACAGAACAAAGGGGAACGTATACTGCACGTTGTATGTGCACAGACAACTTAGATTCTACTTCAACAGAACTAAACCTCAAAGGAAATCTGAACAACTGCTGGTGGCATTTGCTGCAGGAACAGAGGGGAAGGCTATTTCAAAGAAAGCCATTTCTAAGTGGATAGGCCATTGCATTTATTTCTGCTATAAGCACCACGAAAAACCTATTCCACGGGGGATCAGACCCCAGTCAACCAGGGCTGGATCTACCTCTACAGCCTTTCTCAGAGGCATTCCTAACAGGGACATCCTAGAAGCTGTTTCATGGAGTTCTGTACATACTTTCACCAAGCATTACCTGCCAATTTTCTCTAAATCCAGAGCTGGCTTTGCCACTGCAGTTTTGCAGGGCCTTATAGCTGGTCCTAATGCTATCTAAATTCCACCTCCCATCCTTAGCTTTGGGAATCTACCCAAATGTGATGACTGTAACAGTGAAACACGAAGCACTTAGTACAGTTGTGTACACTTACCATAAATGTAGATGTTCAAGTGTATTCACTGTTGCAGTCCTGGTTACCCTCCCTCCAGCCCCCTGACTTCTTTTGGCTATACCTCTACTCTCCTTTACTATAGTTAAAAGCTTTTTGGTGTATTTGCTTTTTTGTTGGAGGTATAACCTTGTATATTTATATATGTAATTGCTTCAATCCTTTCTGACTACTACTCAGGATCATGTTTTTCTTGGTTGCAGGATCCTGACTATTCCTTTGCTGGCATCCCTGCCTCCTCCAATGGCCCTAACTCTCATTTCCTTTTTCCAGTCCCTTCTTCCTCTGACCTCTATAACAGCATGAGAATTTCTGAGGGCTCTGAGGTTCATGGCGTCCACTATTCCTATGCTCCCTTTTGCAAAACTGCACACGAGAAATCTTCAGTTATTGCTTTTTTTTTTTTTGAAAATTTCTTTATTTGAATGTTATAATATGTACAATAATAGCAACATCATAAAAAGATGAATGAAAACACAATATACAATATTATAACAACAAAAATATAAAACATTTTTAACAAATAACTATGTACAAATGTGCCGTTTGCCCAAAAGTGAAGAAATATTATTAATATTAAGATAAGATATGATCAAATAGTATACCCCAAAATTCAATAAAGTGAGAGTGGAGCTTTTGGCTGTAGATTAAATATTTGTGAGCTAGTAAGTACTTAATAACTAGGTGTATAAATCCATTCCATGAGAGTGAGGATCAATCTTTACAGTTGAGTGAAATTTAAAACTTTATTAAGAGTAAAGAGTGATATTAACATACGCGTCTGTAATTTTGATAACCTGGGAGGAGGAGGAATGTGTAATAGGGCACATTTCCAAGATAGGGTTGTCTTCTCATATCCCATTTTTTCCAGTTTTACTCTTAATGAATACCAAAGTTTGTTGGAGCATTTACAGCTCCAAAAATAGGAATGAGATCTGCCTTATGGTTGTCACAATATGGGCAGAGATCGGAGGTTGTGGGATATATTTTGTTTAATATAGTTGGAGTAAGGTAAACATTTTTTATTAACATAAGTTGGATATAATTAATTTTTTTTAAAGGGGATATAAAGGGGATAAGTTTTGAGGTTAGCTGAATAGCTTGGGAAATTTGGTTAGTTGAAATTGATGGTCTAGGTCCTTCCAATACTTCAAGAAGATTACCTCTTTTTGAGTATTAATTGAGAGAATACGTTTATACGAATTAGAGATCATTTTTCTTTTTAGTGAAAGCAAGTTCCATATGTTTTTACAAGTTTTTATGACATAAGAGGTTAAAGTAGGATCCTCTAAGATGTTATGATATAGATCTTTAATTTGTCTTAGAATTATTGTATAGCATTTGGGAAGATCCATTTGTAGTCTCATTTCAGTAATGGATTTATTTTTGAAAGGGAAAAAGTCAGACGGTTTTCTCTTTAAGAAGGGGGTATTTATCTAGGTTAATCATTTTGTTGTTCATTTTAAGATTTGGGTTAAGATGGATTGGTTGTTCAGTGGTTTCTAAAGTCAGTTTGGCTTCAGCATTCTCACCCCCTTGATTTCTAAGTTCCTCTTCTCCATTGTCTCAAGTAGGAACTTCACTGGTGGATTCAGCAGTTGACTCTCAATCTAGGGCTCCCTTTTCATCGACGTTTTGCTTCTCAGGAGCTCTTCACAAATGCCACAGATGTGGGATGGGGAGCAGCTTTTGGTTCCCTAAAGGTGCAGGGAGTCTGGTCGCTTCTTCAACAGAAAGGCCACATCATTGTCAAGGAGATGAGAGCCCTTCTGCTGGCTCTTTAGGCCTTTCATCCTCTTCTGTACTCCAAACATCTCAAAGTGTTTACAGACATTACCACAGTGATTGGGGTATGTCAACAAATGAGGGACAAGGTCTTATCTTCTTTGTAGGGTAGCACTCCTAGTGTGGGAGCTAGCTATCCAATTCCAAGTGACTGTTCAGGCAGGGACATTCCTTCAGGTCACAACATTGTGGCAGACACTCTGAGCAGGTTCATTACTCAAGCCCATGAATGGATGCTTCACAGGGATGTGTTTCTGGACATTGTCCACCAGTGGGGTATTCCTCAAATGGATCTTTTTGCCTCCCCTCTGAACAGACAACTTTCTCTGTTTTGTGCCAGAATCCTAGGTCCTCTGGTATGGAAGGTGTATGCCCTCTCTTTTTCTTGGAAGAGGATGATTCTGTATGCTTTCCCTCCCCTTCCCCTCATTCCAAAAGTCCTGTTAAAAATACATCAGGATGCTCCCATAATCTTGTTGGTGACTCTCATTTGGTCGAGACAGCATTTGTTCCCTCTTCTGCATTTATCCAGTGGCAGTCATCCCAAGTTACCTCAAAGGGTAGACCTACCTACACAAGGCAAAGGATCACGCATCCATCCCCACCTTTCCATTATTTAGCCGGCATTGCGGGTGATAGGATTTTGATTCCACAGACAACTTTTTTTTTCTGAGGACATGCTTAGGATCCTACAGGAGGCCAGGAAACCCACTACTAGAAAATCCTCCTTATTCAAATGGAAAATGTTTTCTATTTGGTGTCTTTCTGATAACCTGGATCCATTTTCTGTGGATGTTCCTTTGGCTCTTTCTTATCTGTGTGAATTGCTCAATGCTGGGTTGGCTTATTTTTTGGTTAAAGCCCACTTGCTAGCTATTTCTGCTTGTTTGCTTTTATTACCTTCTTTAGCTTTTAGATTTGAGGCTAAACAATTCCTTAAAGGCATCCTTCATCTTCGGCGTCCCAGGAAGCCGGTTCCTTCTCCCTGGGGTCTTAATTTTATTTTAGAAGAAATTGATAGTCTATTTTGATTCTACAACCTCTGTTTCTTTGCAGCATTGCTCTTGGAAGACTGCGCTTTTGTTGCCCCTTACTTCTGACAGACAATTGTCTGAGCTTTAAGCCCTTATGACTTGTCCTTCTTTTTTGGTGTTTCATAAGGAGAGGGTGTCCCTTCGTATTAATCCTTCTTTTATGCCCAAGGTGGTTAATGAGTTGTCCACTTTTTCCTTTCTCCGCAATCTGTCAGTGAGAATGTGCTGCACACATTAGATGTGCGTAGACAACTCCGATTTTGTGTGATAAAACTAAGGCTTTTCATAAATCTGTTCAGCTATTTGTTTCCTTTCATCCTAGGTTCTTAGCATTGGCTGTGTCCAAGCAAACTATTTCTTCTTTGATTTCCAAAGTCATTTCTTTTTGTTGGTCCTTTCATGGTAAGAGCCTTCCTCCTAATGTTAAGGCTCATTCTACTAGAACTGTGGCTTCTGTTGTTTTTTTTTCAAGGGTTTGGATACTAACTGTATTCTTGAGGCAGCTGCCTGAACTTCTGTGCATACATTTAACAAGCAGTACAAGTTGGATGGAATTTCCAGAGCTAGAGCTGGTTTTGCTAGGGCCATCCTTCATGGCTTCCTAGAGAGCTCTGCAGGCCCTTCCTCCTCCCTCTCTGCTTCCTGAGCTTTGGCGCTCTCCACAGTGTGATGAATACTGCAGCAGTGATGAGAAAGGCATAGAGCAGTTGTGTAAAATCGTACCATAATGGTAGATATCCATCTTTTCACTGTTGCAGTATTCACTCTCTCCCTTCATCCCCTGGTCCATTTCTGTTCTGGCTGTACTGATAAACTTTTCTTTTCCTTTTTGTTCCTACTGTAGATCTCAGGTCTGAGGATGGTACATCCAGATGTCACTTTCATGCCATATGCTACACAAAGAGCATATGGGTGATGTACGGCGCACCTTAATGGAACCTAAAAGCTTTGGTATATTGGCTAGATGTCAGGCCGCCCTTGGCAGGAGATCCCTAGTGTAATGACTACTGCAACAGTGAAGAGAGAGACATCAACCATTATAGCAAATTTTACAGAACTGTACTATCCATAGGCCCTATACAGTTTGTTTGTTTTTTTTTTTGGAAAAGGCACATCATGATTATTAAACCATGCTGATATCTGTGAAAGAGTCACAGCAATAATACATGAGGGTAACTTTGTTCATACAGCTTACCTCAACTTAGTGGGCTTTTGACAACATATACCACTTGAGCATCATTGACAAACTGGTCAAACTCAATATGAATCCCTCTGTTAACCCTTTGGATTATCAACTGGTTCATTAATAGACACCATTTTTTACAGATAAATAATATACTGACTTCAGGGAACTTTTTTTTTTAGTTTACCACCAGGCTGTTTGGCATCTGCTTCTGTGAAGTCAGATTCTTGAAATAAAGTTTTGAGGTGACCAGGTTTGCAGACATTTGCAAGCAGAGTGACCAGCAACTCCTGAAAACACTTGGATCTGCCAAGAGGGCCTAATTTGAAAAAAAAAACTGTGGAGTCAAGATCATGGTACAGAGCTGAACACCACTAAAGATAGCATTGATAGTCTGGGAAATAGGAAGTCTCCCTCACCTACCACATTAATGACACCACTCTTGAGAGACATAGGCACCTTCGTAGAGAATTAACTCTCTTAATCCTCATGTATTCACTATCATTAAGGCAGTCTGTCTTGCCCAACTAAGTATTAAGGCTATCTCCTGTAGGTTGAAATAGGTCATTATTCCTTTCTGTTAGTAATGGAATGAATAAGGTTCTAAGGTGGGCTGAGTGTAGAACCTTTTAGGTTTGTGAAATTAGTTGCATAATATGTCTGGCTTGTATAAAAGCAAAATTCCATTCTTACTTTGTTATATGTTGTGTTTTTGTTTCTTTAATAGGGATAATGGCTTAAAGGCTATTGAAAACCTTATGGCGAAGAAGGGAAAGTTTGACTACATTCTTTTAGAAACTACTGGTCTTGCTGATCCAGGTAATAAGAGAAAGGTAACTTCTTCCTCTGCTTTCTTAAATGCTAGTATTGCGTAAAATTTTAATTATGAAGTTATTTTTTGTGTTTAATGTGCAAGGCAGTAATTAAAAATAAGGCACATTGATTCTCTACACAGATTGTTATTAAACTGTGTCCCTCTTCAGTATTTTAAGTGCAGCTTTAGACTTTTACAGAGTTCAGGCTCCCTTTTGGAAGTGCACTACTCAGTACTGTAAGTCCTGACATTTCAGAAATTAAACTGCAGTTCCTGGAAATAACAGTAAATTGCAAACCTTAACTGCTACATCTTTAAATCACTTTTGTAAAGGGAGAGCACCCACTGACATGGGGGGTTGTGTCCCCTGCACCCTTGCTGCTTATATATACTATCTGTGAGTTCACTGTACCTCACAGAAGGGGAAATAATCTTTCAAGATACAGCACTTTTTGAGTTAGTATGTAACCTCAAATCATACTTCAGTTTTCACTGTTTTAAAAGTCTTAATTCCTTCTTCTTGGACTTTCACCAGGCACCCTTGTTGTGTTTCTTTACTTATCAGACTAATGTAGGGTATCTTTACCATCTCTGTCTTGTGTATTCTTCAGTCATGTTTCCAGCCTTGTGCTGTCTTTTGTGGTAAGACTGATTGCCTTAGTAAGGACAGTACCAGATTATTTCCATTCCACATTCTCTTAGATGATGCAGTAGCAGAACGTGTTAATGTACAGCTTTCTCTTATACTTTTCAATTGCTGAAATGAACATCCCATCACAGCCAAGTGCTGCTTACTTGAGAGATATGTGCAAGTCTGCTTTTGACCCTAGCTTGTTTCTCTTAGGAAGCTCAGGCCAGCTGTGTTCATTCAGCTTTGGTGATTTACACACTTGCTTCATGCTGTAGTCTTCAATATCACAATTGGCACTTATTCTGAACTGACCTCATGAAAGCAGACAATGAATTTTTTTGTTTCATTGTTGGATCTTTCATGTGTATGTACTGCCCGAACCTTGAACTTTGACTTCCATGCTTTACCACTTGCGTTATTTCTTTACTTTAGGGAATCTTATTTATAAGAATAATTTTTTGCTTGTGATACTTCCAAGATGTTTACATTTAGAAGTACCACGCAGCAGACGCCTTGCATTTGCAATCTACTTGGCACCAGGGGCAGTGGTGACAACTGTGGGTGCCAGTATAGCTCAGTTTTTATGGTATCATTTTTTATTGAAAACTTTAATTGTATAATAAAAAAAATGTCCCATTCAGTGAACAGTGTAATAAGCTAATTAAGTAATTATACTATAGCAATAACCCATGCCTGGGTGTGGGAAATGCTGGATTTACCCACATTTGGTGTGGTTTAGTCACAAGTGCGAAACCCGAGTGGCCAAACAAAGCCAACCATGGGTAAATCCAGCATTACCCACACCCAGAAGTGGGTTATTGCTATTATACTATGACATTATTTAAGAAAATAAATAATTACTTTTCTTAAATAATGGCATTGTATAATGCCTCCTTGCTGTCCTTCTGCAGCTGTCTGGTATCCGCGGCAGTTCTGATGTACTGCGCATGCCTACGCAGTACATCAGAGCTGTGGCCAAATGCAACGGAGAAAGCAAGATCTCTGTTGCTTTTTACTGTTTTGCTATGTTAAATGGGTTTAACATAGCGAGACAGCTTTAAAATAAGCAACGGAGATGTCCGTTGCTTATTTTAAAGCTGTCTCGCTTTGTTAAACCCATTGAACACAACGAAACAGTAAAGCAATGGAGATCTTGCTTTCTCCGTGCTTTTAAACCTGTCTCGCTATGTTAAATGGGTTTAACATGGCGAGACAGCTTTAAAATAAGCAACGGAGATCTCCGTTGCTTATTTTAAAGCTGTCTCCTATGTTAAACCCATTTAACATAGAGAGACAGGTTTAAAAAGCAACGGAGAAAGCAAGATCTCATTTGCTTTTACACTGTGTCGCTATGTTAAAGGAGTTTAACATAGCGAGACAGCTTTAAAAAAGCAACGGAGATCTCCGTTGCTTTTTAAACCTGTGTCGCTATGTTAAACTCTTTTAACATAGCGAGACAGTGTTTTAAAAGAGACTTGTACTAATGGAAAAAGTCCAGGCGACCGGACCTTTTTACATTAGTATAAGTCGATTTACAACGTGCACGCTGGCCAATCAGCATGCACGTTTTGGAATATTAATGGGGGGGTCATGGTATAATAAGCTATTAAAAATGTATGAAAATCAAACCAAGAAAGTGAGGTTGTGCGTCATTTTTTGTCTCAGTTCATTTCCTTTCATGCAGTAACAGGCAGTGGCTACCCTGTCCTTGACCTTTTGCTGTGTGAGGCAGAAACTAATATCACTTGCTCAAAACAGCTGGTGTTTTTGCTTACCCATCATATTGTAATGCTGAAGAGAGATGATGCTGTGATTTTCACAGATAGTTTTAACAGGACACCGGGTAAATCTATGGGCACTGTGTACTGGCCCAGTAATCAAGGAGTCTCAATCCTCACCACTAGCACCATTGAGGGGGATACACATTGGGAAGGATAACAAGTACACACACAGTGAAGTACAGTTTCCCTTAAGAGCACACAGAGATCAGTCAGTCTGGGGCTGGTTTCTCCCTTTCTCTCCAGATCCCCAATAAGACTCCCCACTGGCACAGCTATAGGGTTCAGATCTCAGACGAGTAGTGAAGCCAAAACCTCCAGTACCCTTGCTGTCCAGCCAGTGCTTCTTGTCCCTGCCCAAGTAGCTGACACACGCACACTTTGAGATTTGGTTTATATACAAACACACAGACACTCCTGGGGAAGGCTGGCACAGGTTCTCCAGCTATGCCCCTTCTGCCAGGCTATAAGGTAGTAATCACTGCTACCAACTACACTTATCAGCTACTAATAAGGCCCTTCCCAAAGAGTGATCAATTTCACTGTGCAATATTACTGTTATCCAAATAGTAAGTATAACCCAGGGCTAAGAGTACTCTGGAGTGGCTTATTATAGTATCACTAAATGCATGTAAGTACTAGAGCTTAAATTATCTCGACACAGAACAGCCACAGTTGAAAGGTTTAAAAATATTTAATAATAAATAATAAAAACACAAGACAATACTTATTACTTCAACACAATGACATTACGGAGTTCAGAAATCACAAGGAAATGCTTTAAACCAATACTGTAGGATAGTCTGACATAAATATAGAAGACAGCTAGACTAATCTGGCTATTTCTATCCATCTCTAAGAGAAATCACTGTTCTAAGTAAATATGTTAGAGCAAAGGCAGAGTGCTGGTGAGTTGATGTGTTAAGGTTCAGACAAAATCCAAAATGCCCCATCTTTCTCTCTGGGAAAGTCTTAAATTGATAACACATTACTGCTGAGTCATTTCAGATTACATCATTCGTAACGGTTTTGATTTAGTTTTCCCAGGCTAACAGAAACTCAGAATTTACATTTCTTTTTATAATCTGCACCTGCAGGAAGCCACAGCAATAAAAGACATTTTGTATGTAAAATCTAGTAATTAACTCTTGTACTAAGACAGTAGAAAGATTTCCTTAGTCCAGATATCATGTCTCCGAGCTTGAGATCAGTCAATCATAAAATGCTTTACTTTGTCAGCTTTCTTCCAGCAGGGTGCACTGTGGTTATATTTTTGAAGTTCAGTACAACATATAGTTTTATCCTAACATATAATCCTGTAGATTACATTAATATTTACGACAGAATTATTTACAAAATTCTATCTAGCTAAGCTGGCAGTCTTCACAGTATGCAGTGCCCATACAAATGATGCACGTTAATTATCATTTGTTGCTTATAATGGTGATTGTTGGTGGGAAGAGGGGGCCAAAAAAGCATCAAATTCTTCTGACAGGAAGCAACATACTAGCATTGGCAAAGAGTGAGGTATACACAAGATGGTAATTTTAAGGATGGGAGGTGAGGAGGCATATGTGTAAACAATGAAATTAACATCTGTTAGACAATGAGAGAAACAGTTTGAAATGCACTTTGGTGCTCGTTATTTCTTTTAGGTGGTCATAACAAAATATGAGAGGTGTGCACCTTCAGAAAATAGTTAGTTAGCTTTTGGGGTAGGAGTGGGAAAGCATGTGTGATATCCAGTGGAAGTACCTTTAATTGAAATTGTTTAGAGCTGTATGATTGCTGATGTGGCTTTTTAGATAAGGGATGTGCACATGTATGAGCAAACTGAAGTGCACTGCTGTGGGCATTACTTGCTTCATTTGATCACCCTCGAACATCAGAGGGGTACACAGTCTGAGAGTAGTTATTTAGAGTTTGGAAAACAGGCTGTGTCTGAGGAGAAGGCATACTACATTTATGTAATCACTGCTTAACAGTTGCCGGAGGAGCTTATCAGAGAGGGGGTTTGCATGTGTCTCAGAACTATAAATCCAGTATATTACTGTGGCCATTATGTTTTCAGTTGATCACAGTCAAGTATCATGGTAGCACCCAGAAAGTGAGTTTCTTTTGGTGGGGAGGCAGGCTGTGTGTTAAGGCAAAGGACATTGCATTTATTTTATCACACTTAAAACTGGTCATCACTGTGGCTTATCAATGTGGAAGCAGTATGTATACCTGAAAGCAACACTTTGAAATAATATAGTAAAGATTGGAGATGTAAATGGAAATGTTTTAAACCTGGAGAAATGAATGCAGTCTGTGTATTAATGTGACTGATTATTGTCATCTAGTCACAACTATAAGCAGTCATTGGGCTTGTCGTGTGTGTACTTGTTTTAGGATTTATCAGCGTTTTTTCCCAGCAGTTTGTGTGACTTTATATTCAGAGAAGGTGTCCCAACAAAATGGGAATTTTCTGTTGAAACAGTACAAAAGACGCTGAAACATTTATGAGAACAGTGAAGACAGAATCCATGTTTAGGTTTTCAGTTTGTTTAAGTATTCTAGTTTCACAACATCCTTTTTGCAGATTTCTTTAGATTTAATTCATAAAAACCCATGTAATGTAGACATAGAACACTGCCAGAGTAAAAAACCACCAAGAACCAGAAGAAAACACAGCTGTAACCTCAAGTATCAGCACAGATTTAATAAATTAAGATCTTTTATAAATAAAAACAAAGACCCCTCATTTACGATCATGTTATTAAACACAATAAATGATTAGATACAATTATGTTTGTCCTTCAAAGTAGAAGAAATTGAAGTTGCCTCATTCAGCCCTGGTGTTTTGTTGGCCTTCATTTGCTAATATAATTCCTTTTTAAAAAGAAAAATCCCTAATACAGCAGCTGTAAGCCTACCTGACTTTCTACTGTAGCTACAAGACAAATTCTTCCCACTTATCCACAGGCTTTATAAACCCACCAGAACTGAATAATCCACTGAACTCAAACATCTGTTAACTCTTAAGGGACGAAGCATGGCAAAAATGGAATCTGAACCGCACCTCCATTATAGTCTTGCGTAACCTAGCCAAGAAGTTCATCAGAAGGCACAAAACAAATTTCCAAACAAAGAAACAAATTACCCTCTTACATTCCCCAAAACACTTTTGGAAAGAGGTTACCCTACGTATAGGAAGAAAACCTCCTCATGATACCCTGTCTTCAAACACCATTCAATGTGGTACAGCAGAACTTTCTCCAGAGAATTTTTCTTTTGAATTTAGCAATCTACTGTCAATAAACTGCACACCTCCAATAGGTCAGGCATTGCCTACCCTGCCATCATTCATCACCCTCTTCCACTTGAAATATGCACGTCCCAAAGAAGTGTGTATTCTACTTGAAAATATTTCTGTTTACACCCCCTCTTGGATCTGACAGCCTAAACCCCCTGGTTCATATATCACTACAGACAGCATCTATGTCTTTGTCTCATCCATGTATGTAAGTTATATTTCACTACCCTAATTAAACCCCTTCCAAAACAAACCAACCCAAAAGATACTTCTCACTTCCATCCAGTATCCATCCTCCCAATCGTGAGGAAACATCTTGAAAGTTAGCCTACACCCAACTCTCCCTCTATATCCAGCAGTACCACCTGTTGTCCTCCAAACAACATGGATTCTGGCCTGGACAAAGGACTATGACAGCACTTTGGTCCCTAACTGATGGCATCCTTCTAAACTTGGATAGTGGCCTCCTTACATGTGCCCTATTTATAGACCTGACAAAGGCATTTGACCTCATTGACTTCTGTCTTCTCCAAAACAAACTGATTGAAATTGGTGTCAGTTTGGGCTGCACTCCCTAGTTTAAAAGTTTCCTCAGTGACAGACCCTTCAGAGTTAAAATAGGATCCTGTATCAGAGGGAGCCATTCTTGACCCCTTCTCTTCTCCATATTCATTAACAAATTTCCGTGTGACTCCCCCATCTCCCATTTGTCCTCTGTGCTGATGACATGGTCATTAATCTTTCAGGTCACTCTTGTACCAACATTCACTGCCTACTGCAGTCAGACATACGTGAACTTTGCCAATAGCACATAAACGATAAAACTACTTCTCAATCACACCAAGAACAAAACCATGCTTTTTGGAATTCCAAAGACAATTCACCAAGCACCTGACTCTTTATCTGTCTTTGACCTACACAACAATGCCATGTAGACAACCTCCACCTTCATATATGTAGGACTATGGCTTCCAATTCCATATAGACAAAGTGAGAGCCAAAATAGACTCCCTTCTCTTCTGGGCCAAAACAATCTCCCCTTTGCTATCCCAGCCAGCCAGAAAAGACACTGGCGATGGAGTTCTCCTTTTTCAACTTGAATAAGGGCTCACAATTTTTGCTCCTGCCTCTAAAGAAAATATTGCCATGCCTGGGCTTGATTGTACATTGCACTGTGCTTGTTCACTGGAATGTATGTACATTTTTTGTGTGTGCAATTAGTCTGAACTATTCTGTTATTGCTTACATTTCGATATTTTTTGTTTGTGAAATGTTTTGCATTTCTCCCGAGCTGAGCCTGAAATTGGTCAGTACTGATCAGTGCACTACCCGTTAAACAAATACAAATAAATTCTTACTATCTCCTCTTAATAAAATTGGTTACCTTCACTAATGAGCTCTACAAACCAGCTTCAGGACTGGTTATGTGAGTGGCCTTACCTCCCATATTTGGGAGAAGAAGTTTATTCTAGAGTTTCATTTTGCTTATTTTATTAAATTATACGTTAAGACATTTGGATGATATTTTTTTATCTCGTTGGGGACAGTGGAGAAATTAAATATTTTATGTTTTATTTAAATAATAATGTACACATGATCCAGTGAGTATACTTTTTTTAGATTTGTATTTAGAGAAAACTATAGCAAAGGACATGTTGATCTGTAATATACAGGAAGGATACATGTGGATGAAATGGAAAGTTGTAAAGGGACATTTTGTTAGATTGTCCTGAATGTTTTTGAGTGATAACTTCCACAGAGAATGTGAAATTTTAACTAGCATATTTAGAGAAAGGGATTGTCACAGTAAATTTGTGGTAGATATAAAAACAAGAAGCTACTGAGCAAAGCAAGTCTAGATTTGCTCCTGTGTTATGGAAGGAGTCCCATAATTATTATGCAGCTTTTCTCTTTTTGGGACCCACTCCTTCTTTGTATATGGTGGGGGGGGGGATAAAAGACACTATTAAACAATATTGGCAAGTTCTGGTTCTGTCTGATGTGAGGTGAAGGCCTCCTGTTTTAGTTTTAAAAGTAAAAGGCAATTTAAGTGCTTGTTTTGAATCCGAAAGGAGAGAGAATATTTCCAGTTCCAATAGTGTACATAATAACATGGGAAATTGTGGGTGTTATAAGCAATGCAATGTAAGTGTTAGTAGTAGTACATGGACATAATTTGGGGAAAAAATAAAGTTATTTATTGTAAAGGCAAATTTAATCGTAGAAGTAAGAGAGTAGTATATGTGGCTACCTGTAGTTCCTGCTCCACCTTTTTCATAGAGAACATGAAAAATGCATTAAAGTATAGAATTTACCAGCACTCTTTATGCAGAAGGGGTATGACTGATACATTGGCAAGGCATTCTGTAGTATTTCTCATTTTTAACAAGTCTTTTTTTATTTTGGAGACAGTGATGAATTTAGTTAAGGGGAGAGAGTAGGAATCTATTTAAAAAAATAATTATATTGGCAAATAAGTTTGAATTGTGATAAACCACCAGGGTTAAATGAGGCAGTTTATATTTGTTCTGTTTTGAAAGACTGACTTGTACCTAATCATTGGTTGTGTTTTGTCATGTTTGTTATTAGGGATGATATTTAAACTATTGGTATATGTTCTTTGTCATTCTGATGAAGTATTGTTTTTATAGACAAAGCGCTTAATTTATTAAATGTGTGCGAGTACTTGTGCCTGCATTTTCTTTGGTTCTAGATTCAGTTCATAACAGATGTGCACTTTTTCCTGTTTCTCATTATGGCAAATGCATAGCAGATAAAATTGTAAATATGGTGCTGTTTTTATTGCAGAACTAAAACCCCATTTTTTTTCTGAAAATATTTTCCTGCATTTAAAATGCACTTGCAAAAAATAGAAATATATCATTAGGACAACAGGTGCTATACTGTGTGTTTTCTTCCCAAATCAGTTGCTTGGATTCACTTTCCAGTACTGAGACTGGAGTGCAGAATGGCTTCTTGGTGTGGTACGAAGAGGGTAAATGCACTGCTAGGAACTATCAAAATGTCTGAGTGTTTTGGTGAACTGTGTACCAACTCCAGAAGTATTTTATTTTTGTGAATTCCCTCTTCTTTGAGATACAGCAATCTCTGAATTAGTATATTTAAGTAGTGGCGGTAGGAGGTGTGTGGACCACCATTGGGGTTGCTAGGAATTTGCCCTCTTCAGACAATAACTTCTGGTGTCTAATGGTGAATTTTAACTTTCTGTTTTTGCAGCTTAACTCATGGTTCATTCTTCATAGTTTGAGACTTGTAATACCACCTCCTAAATTTCCAGCAGGTTGCCATGCAGTATAAATGGAATCCTTCTTCCTCAGATGCCTTTCTTGGGATGAGATGTTAAACTAAAGTCCCATCAGCCTGAGCTTCTCATAGCTCATATGGATGTAAAGGATCCTTCTGTACTTATCAAAGAAGGGGAAGGAGGACTTTATTAAAAAGCCATCTTTTTCAACACCGTAAACATTTTTATTTCTACATGTATACACACAATAATCAGCTATACTTTCTCTTCTCTTTGATTGCCCCCCTTTCTGTCGGTACCAGAATCATGTTTTCCATAATACTTTCTGTAACTGTCATTGAATAGTGTACAAGGCATTTGTAGACCTTTCTTCCCCCAAGAACTACAGACATAACAATTGCTGCCAACATTTTCTTTATCTTCTAGGGCCAGGTTTCAAAAGAGTTGCTCTCAGTACAAGTTGCCCTGATTCCAAAAGACTTGTTCTTAGTGTAAGTGACTTTGGTGCAAGGCCCATCTATAAACACGATTACACCAGTGGCCAGTATCCAAAATACCTGCTGTCAGTGTAAGTGGTCACTAACACTGACAGCAAGTCTTTTGGAATTGGGCACCTGATCTGCACATGTATATGGCATACATGATACATTTTTTGAAGATTTTGGCTGTGCTTTTTTTAAAACCCATTCTGTTTCATACATTGCACAAATGTTTGAAATTTTGTTTTTTACATATTACATCCTTCCCTCTTTATGTATTTTTCTTCTTTGCATTATTAATATTTCATGTCTCCTTTATTAGGCAACTTGGTAAAATTCACAAAAGAAAGTCATGTCATTTAAATACTTTCTTAATGCAATTTTTTTTCTCCTGCAAATTCCTACTTTTTTGTCTGTCTTATTTCCCTTCTCAAACATACACCCTAAAATTTATTATTATTATTATTATTATTATTATGTAATGTTTTACTCTCTTGTTTAGTGCTTTCTATATTGGTTTTCCACAGAAACCTTTCTTTTTCTTTCATTCTACTGTCCATCTTTGTCCTTTACATGCCTTATAGCTTAATAACAACTCTTATTGTATTTTCATTATTTCACCAAAATACTGTCTTTTTCTCTTAATGTTTTCATCAGTTTATAATGGAAATTTTAACAAATTCAGTCTTTTTGCTTGTCCATATATACCACTTTTTACTTGGTTCAGCCTACAGCTCTCTTCCATATAATTTGCTAAAACATATATACCAACATTCTATATGTTATGCTGTTTTTGTTTTTATTAAATAATGCCTTAAATGATTTCTACAACTGTGAAACTTCTTTCATACCCTCAAATGCATGTTCTCACAGATTTTACTTTTCTTTACCATAGATTATTGCTAGAATTGAAAAGTCTGTTGCCAAAAAAATAGATACTAGTTCTTCCCTTCTCCCCATTTTCTTCAGTTCATGAATCTGTTTTTCATCCTTTCTAAAATTCCAAAATTTCTTCTTTTACCCAGACGTAATTCCTTTCTACTAAAACAAAACCATCCCATGCATGTTGTGGCAGAAGACATCAATTTGCCTTCAGTTTTATAGTTTCCTTTATTCAGTGCAACATTGGCACCAGCAAAAACTTAAAAAAGTCCCCTGTTCATATGACTCCGTTGTTACACCTATTTTTCCATGTGTATTTTTCCCTTTAACCACCCATTTTCATTCAGCGTAGCTTCTAAATCTGCATAAAGCATTTCTACCAGTCTATGTCTCTGTTTCTCAAATTATCCCATAAATATATATATATATATATATATATGTATGCATGCGTCATGCCTTTCAATACTTCTAACACTCATTTGTGAATAATTCTCTTTATCTTACCTTTATTGCAGAAAGCAATTGGTGTCCAGATGTTCTTTGTGTTTCACTGTTGCAGTCATCACATTTGGGGTTATCCCTGCCAGGGTAGCCCTCGGCCGGCCCGAATACCAGAGACTTAATATTTCTGCGTCAGTTGCTGTTGCTTGAGGACTGACATCAGGTCATCAGCAGTATAAAGTAAGGCAGCCGACGCCATTACATCAGTCTTTCTTACCGTGGAGCCTGAAGCAGAAGCAGTTCGCATGAGTGCCGGTCGGCCGCTACCTGAGTTTTCGTCTACCGAATAGAAGTTGAAGTATTCTAAAGCTAGGTACTCCATTGGGGATCCTTTTTTCTTGCACTAACCAATCTCAGAAAATGTTAATTGTCTCACCTGTGGAAAGCAAATGCCACACCGAGACTTCCACTCTTACTGCTCCACTTGTTTAGGCCCAGACCATGACGTCCCCCATTGTTGCTTCTGCGCTTTGTTCAGTGCCAGAACTTTCCATCGCCTGGCCCTTATTGTAGCCAGATATTTCCGTTTACAGTCCTCTAATTCCGATATGGCTGCAGTAAACCATCCAACAGCAGATCTTCTGAAAAAACGTTAAGATAAAGATAGAGACAGATTGCACAGGTCCAAACCTACCGACGCTTCCGTTAAGCTAGTTGTCAGTCCTCCAGTACTCCGTGAGGTGCTTTCACAGCCCCTGATGCCCTGTTCAGTTGATTCGCAGGCTGCTACCGAGACCCTTTCAGAGTCTGGTATGCCGCAAAACTCTTCTTCGACTAAGGATCCTGCGGTCGTCTCTACCTTGGATGGGTCTGGAGCCGCTGAGCAGGTACCGGCTTCCGAGGAAGTCCTTCACACTACCTAATCTCTGCACAAACCGACGTCTTCTTTTCCGACTATGTTCTTTCAAAAATGAGGGAGTTTCTAAGGCCCAGGGTTCATACCACACCAAAGAAACCGACCCACTCTCAGGTGCCTGCTACTTTGCCTCAGTTTGAAATGCTTAAAATGGAAGAAGACCTTATCATGCTGATCAGAGGAGGCCAAGCTACCCCCTCCAAAAGGAAAAGAGATCTGTCCCCTGTAGTTTTATCTGAACAAGAATCAGATGAATCTGATGCATCTGACTATGAAGACAAGCAACCCCTCTCCAACTCTCAGGATTCTGATGCAGAGGACTCCATTCCTTCAGCCTCTCCCTCAGAGGATTTTTCCTTTGGAGAAACCCTGCATACTTTAAGGGAGCATTTCCAATGGTAGAGTCAGGACTACTCTCAGTCTAAAAAGAGACTCGGGGAATTCCTAGATCTTCCGCAACACAGACTCTTGGCCATCCCCCCAGTCCTGGATGTTGTGGAGGATGTTTTCCATGAATCCAGCTCGACTCCTGATGCCCTACCTCCTTCTCCCAGAAAACCAGACAGGTACTATAGAGTCCCTGACTCGCACAAATATCTTTTTAAAAATCCAACAGCTGACCCTGAGGTAATTTCTTAGGGGCCAAAAGGGATTAAAGCAACCTCTGCTAAGAATCCCTCAGACAGAGATTCCCGAGCATTAGACGGATAGGGTAAAAACGTATACATCTCAGCTACTCTTGCTATCAGGGCACTTGTCAGTTCCATATGCTGAAATTTCAGCAACATTGGAACTCCTTAAACAAAAAATGTCTTCCTTTCCTGCTCGGGCAGAATCTAAAGATTTACAAAATGTAATGCATTCTGCAAGTCAAGTAACTAACCACACTTTGCACTGTAGTTTTGACCCCCTAGAAGCTTCTTGTAGGACAGCAGTCACAGGTTCTGTCATTAGAAGACATGCATGGCTTAAGGAAGAACCCCTGCCAGACCATGTCAAATCTAAATTGTTGGATGCCCCTTGCACAAAGATAACTTATTTGGCACTAAGGCAGAAGAGGTCTTAAAAAAGATGGAAGAAAAAGCAAAATCTATGCTGACTCTCAAGGAATTCTTACAGGTCCAGCTCCCTAGGTTCAGCAGGCATTGTCCCTCCAAGCAATGGTACTTTCCTGCTCCGAGTAAACCAGCCCAGCCTAGGCCCCAAGGAAACAGACCCCCAGACAGCAGCCACAGGGAATGCAGAGATCTAAGCATTGGACTACCTCCAATTCAAAACCAGGGAGTTCTAAGCCACCCCATTATGGAAAGAACTCACAATGACTCACCCCTCCCCCACCCCCATCTGCCCACCTTCACGTACCCCTGGGAGGAAAACTCTCCTTTCACTCAAGCACCTGGGTCACCATTACCAAGGACCACTGGGTTCTGAATATTGTGTTTCAGGGATACAAATTTTCTTTCCACACCCTTCCAACCCCAAAAGGGTTCCCAGATCTATCACCAAATCAGTGGGCAGAGGCTCAAAAGAAATCCTTTCCCTGCTCTCTATGAGGGCAGTAGAGCATGTTCCTGCAGAACAGATAGGCCGAGGCTTTTACTCCAGACTTTTTCTGGTGCCCAGAAAAAAGAGCACCTGGCGCTCCATCCTTGATCTGTCCATTCTACACACCTTCCCGGTGATCCCAAAATTCAAAATGCTCACCCTCCAGCAGTTGCTACCCATGCTCTCCGTGGACGCTTGGCCCTAGATCTAAAAGAGGCCTACCTCCACATTCATATCAGGGAATCATGCAGAAAATATCTCCGCTTCAGGGCAGGATCTCAACACTTTCAGTTCTCTGCGCTTCCCTTTGGCTTATCTGCTGCTCCCAGAGTTTTCACAAAATGTCTGGGTTCGGCCATTGCCTTTTGCAGACAAAAAAATATTCAAACTTACCCATTCTTAGATTACTGCCTTATTCAGGCAGGCAGCCAGGAAAAGCTGCTCAAGCACCTGGCCTTTGTAAAGACCCTACTAACCTCCCTGGGATACACAAGCAACAAAAGAAATCCAAGCAGGTGCCCACCCAAAGGATAATCTTCCTGGGAGCAAGTCTGGACACAGCATCCCAGGATGGCATACCTTACACCAGAGAAACCAATTTTCCTGACAGAAGTACCTTCATCCTAATAACTCAGAAATGGGGAACCTTGAAGGTCGACCTCTTTGCCTCCCACACCAACCATCAGCTCGGGAAATTCTGCACCAGGGAGCATTGCTGCATGACTTGGAAAGTCCCCTACCTCTCATCCCCAGGGTACTGCTCAAAATAAGGGAGGAAAAATCAAGGACCATTCTTATAGCTGCAGACTGGCCCAGACAACACTGGTACCCCTTGCTGCCAGCCTGTCCCCGCTGCCTCCATGGCATCTTCCTCAGATTCCAAACCTCCTGATCCAGAGGGAAGGGGAATTCATGCATCCCCAATTGCAGACACTCAGTTTGGCAGCATGGCTTATTCCCTAACCCCGAACCAATCTGCCATCCTCAGTAAACGGGTTCTGGATGTTATCCGTGAGACCAGACGTCCTAGCACCAGAAAGTCTTATGCAGATAAATGGAAAAGGTTCTGCACCTGAATCCAGGTTAAGGGAGCCAATACAGCACAGCCCTTCATCCCTGTCATCCTGGATTACTTAGCTGACCTACTACACAGTGGCCTGTCTTTCTCCTCTGTAAAAATTCATGCCTCTGCTATTTCTGCTCATTTTCCCACTGAGCAGCCCCTTTTGTCACACCCTTTGATCAAACAATTCCTCAGAGGGGCTAGCATCTTGAGGCCCAATAGAAGGGCACCAGCACCTGCTTGGGACCTTAACGTTGTCTTGGAAAAGCTCACCCTGCCCCCTTTTGAACCAGCTTCTTCTGCAGAGTTAAAATTTCTCTCCTGGAGGACAGTATTCCTTCTGGCCATCACTTCAGCCAGAAGAGTCTCTGAGCTACAAGCACTCATGGCTGTGGAACACTTCATCATCTTCCTAACAGACAGGGTATCCCTCAGAACTAACCTATCCTTCATGCCCAAGGTGGTGTCCAGTGTGGCTCTTAACCAATTCATTCATTTGCCCACCTTCTTTCCTAATCCTCAGAACAAGGGGGAAACAATTCTTCACTCTCTAGATGTGCACAGACAGCTCAGATCTATCTGGACAGGACTAAATCATTCAGAAAGTCTGATCAATTGCTGGTTAGCTTTGCTACAGGGGCAGAAGGCAAAGCCATCTCCAAGCAAACTATCTCGAATTGGATAGCATCCATTTCCTGCTACAAACAATCCCCCAAGGGGATCAGGACACAGTCCACCAGAGCAGCCTCCACCTCTGCAGCTTTCCTCAGGAGTCTCCACCAGGGACATCCTGGAGGCTGCCACCTGGACATTTGTTCACACTTTTACCAAGCATTACCACCTGCCTCTCTTCTCCAAATCCAGGGAAGGGTTTGCCTCTGCAGTCTTGCAGGGCATCCAAGCCAACCCCTAGTTTCCTTGACTACCTCCACCCATTTCCTCAGCTTTGGGAATCTACCCAAATGTGATGACTGCAACAGAGAAACACGAAGAACATAGTACAGTTGTGTACACTTACTATAAATGTAGATGTTGGAGTGTATTCACTGTTGCAGTCCTGGTTTCCCTCCCTCCATCCCCCTTTTATTCTCTTTCTCCTTGTATTGCCATTCTTTGCTGTTCTCCTTCCCTTACAAGGGACATATTGGTATTTATTTTCCACTAGTGGGGTTCTTCCACCAAAACCTGGCCTCCTACTTTGGTGGCTCCTGACCAGTTAGGGCAAGAAAAACTGATGTAATGGCGTTGGCTGCCTAGCTTTATACTACTGACGACCTGACGTCAGTCCTCAAGTGACAGCAACCGATGCAGAAATACTAAGTCTCTGGTATTCAGGCCGTCCAAGGGCTACCCTGGCAGGAATAACCCCAAATGTGACACTGCAACAGAATACACTCGAACATCTTACATTTATGGTAAGTGTACACAACTGTACTTTACTTAATATCTGTTTGTCCCCCTTTTCCAAATACATTTCATAACTGTTTCACACATCTTCATTTAACCGATTTAATTTTCCCTCCATTCATTCAATATATTCGTAAAACTTCCCTTTTGTTTTATGCTGTCTGTATAAAATTTATATCTGAATCCATCCATACTGGGTGTTTGTTCATACATCAAGATCAACATTTTATTCATCTCCTGCAGTTATTTTTTCCTGAAAGTCTTCCTATGTTCTACTATAAATTTGTTTATTGGCGAGTCCTTTTCTGTCTTAAATCTCTTCTTTTGTGTACTTCTGCACATAGTCCACAATCTTCGATGTTCACAATTTAGGTCACTGTTGTAATAGCCTGGGCTAATTGGGTTATATCCTGCCAAGGATATGACCACAGAACTGCTTTTCAAAGCTTTATGGCACCTTCCATGCACCTTAATTGTTGAATGTCTGAAGGAGAGGTACATAAAATCAGCAGTTAGAGCATGAAAGCTTCAGAGCTTTCTTGCTGCTAAAGTTTGCTCCCTGTGTGGGCTTTGGGGAACTGACATTCAGCTAGCAATTCTTTCAAGGCCGGTCAGATAGCTGATACAGGACTTAGTCTGTGAGAAAGAAAAGCAAAAGCATATAAGTATGTAAAGCATCACAGTTGGGTCAGTACAATTTATTAGCTGATGTTAGACTGGCAAAGATTTACAGTGGAGGACCTCTGCTTTTGCACAGTCCTTTTTTACATAAGTGCTTGGCTAAACAGTAGTCAAAATTCCTAATGGTTCACCCAGTCAGAGGAAAGCAGCAGCTCTATAAATAAAAAAGCTGCTAGAAAAAAAAAGTCATCCAAGAAGTCCTACCAAACCAGAAAGAGTCCAGAACTTACTCAAGATTCTTTTAAGTGCCAAAGAAAACAGGGGACCGGAGATCAATTTTGCACAACACAAGGATGACTGGATGTGCTCAATGGATATTCAGGGTGCATTCTATCACATAAAAATGAAAGATGATCCAGGAGATTCCTACTCTTCCGGCTGGGAGCCAGTCATCAATTCAGAGCTCTGCCCTTTGGCCTCACCACAGCCCCCAGGGTGTTCACCAAATGCATGACAGTACTAGCAGCTCACTTGAGGTTGCAGGGATTCTGGGTGTTTCTGTACTTGGATGACTGGCTCACAACTGCTCCAACCAGGCATCTTCTAATACAAGCATGAGAGTATGTACTTCAACTTTGCTGTCATCTATGAATTACCATCAATCACAACAAATCTCAGCTAAAACCATCTCAGACATTAAGAGTTCATAGGAGCTTTGTTCAATATGGTATCAGTGACAGCCTCCTTTCCCTTACCAAGGGTACAAACTATTCGATTTCAAGTCAAGAAGATCATTCGAAATTCTTCTCTATCAGCTCGATTGATTGAAAGTTCTGGTTCCATTCTATGATAGTTCTGGTTCTGTTCGCAAAATATCATATATGAATTCTTCAATAGACCCTAGCAACACAGTGATCCATTTTGCATCAAGATATGTCCACCCAGATCAGTATAACTCAGGCATGCAAAAAGTACCTGTTGTGTATTCACATAGATCAGCTATTACAAGACCATTTATTCTTCCTCAAACGAAAGCCATAGTGACCACGGTCGCTTCACAAAATGGGTGGGGGTGTGGAGGTGAACCCAATTTTCAAGGAAGAATGAAAATTAAGTACACAGATGGAATGTTATGATAAGTACATAACTTCTGTTCCTCACATGACAGCATATAGAAGAAAGACGTGTCTCTGTTCTTTACTCTTTACATACACATTATTTCAGTCATCCATGATTTGCATATACTTTATATTATTTTTATTTTCAGTTGTTTAAAAATATCTGATAGGAAATTGCAGATTATTCATATATGTCATAAGTTATATTTGCTAACCAGTAGATTAACTGTGCAGTAGCTGAATGTAGTGTATCAGTGGGTGACCTTTTCATTCCATTCTTTTGACCTTTAGCTAACAGGATGCTAAGTTTTTTATCTCAGTAATATTTTTCAAAAGTTATTTGTTGAAACTAGTATACATCTGGGTTCAAGCACCTAGGCAGCAAGACATTTCCCTGTGATACATTTGAATGGGGGCACATGGCTGAAGTGACATTCAGCAGCAGAGAAATATGACTTGCAAATTCTCTGTGGGCAAAGAGAAGCACACACTGCCATGCCCACAGCCTCAGTAAGCAAGTGCATTGGGGCAGAAGAAGTAATGGGTGTTTTGTTCAGTGTACAGTACATGCTTTTTGTAACTACATGTAGAAGTGTGCTACACATGGAGAAAATCCTTTATGTTACTGTAGTCACATTTTTGATCCAGTAGGCATTTTAGGTAATATTCCCTAGGCACTATGAAGGGGTTAGTGGTCCACATACACGAATTATAAAGGCACTACCCATTGTCCACTGCATTTTTACTGCCACGGACATGCCCGCTGCCCAGCCTGCTGTTGATGCCCACCATACTGCCTGCTGTCTCATGTTGCCTAGGGGCCCATAAAAATTATTCACCCAGCTGCATTTGGTTATTGAAGTTGTGGGCATGTCACTATACTTGTCTCTTTGCCAGCAGGGAATTTGCAGCAGTCATATTTCTCTGCAGCTGAATATCACTTCAGCCATGTGTTCCCAACAAAATGTACCACAGGGGAATGTCTCTCTGCCTAGGTACCTGAACCCTATACATCTGCCTTTTTAGATGAATTAATTTTAATCAATTAAATGTTCATTTATATTGATAGCTGTGATTATAATAGTGAGAGGAATTTGATACAAGCACCAGACATTTATAGTCTGCTTTGACTGAGGTCCTTTTAGCCAGGCAGTATAGCCTCTTGCAGCTTTTTGTAATTCATTTACATGTTTCGAAAACACTGACATTTCTGTTTTAAGGTTCCCACATCTATTCAAAGAAGATTTTGTAAGCTGGTGTCTTATGTTTTTAAGGTTCAACACTATAACAGTACCCTTCTGGGGAAACCTTCCACTGTATTTTTTTTTCTGAAAAAATAGTTTTTTTTGTGAAAATATTTTTTTTTGCTGGGATTTTTTTTAGTTAATGGCAATCAAGTATTATAAGGGTGTTTTAAGTGTGGGATGCCTTTGTGAAAAATACTGTGCAAAAACCTGCTTTTTATTAAACTTTTCTGTATTTTTGTGTAGAGTATTTCTGTCTCGTACAGAATATTGTGCTTTTGGGGGACGGGCACTGAAAGCTTCACTTCAGAGCCTTCAATTTTTGGTCAGTAAGTTTGACTCACCCAGGCTCTACTAACCACCTTTTCAGACTTTCTTTTTTGCTTAACCATGGAGCACTGTTGGTCTCCTTGGTTCTTTCTTCTACTTCTGTCTAAAAGAAAAAGAAAGTCACTTACAAGTCAGGTCCAGCACGATTACTGAATACAAAAAAAAAAGCCAAGTGCATGTCAAAAGCAGGAACCTGAAAAAACTTAATTACAAAAGAGTTAAGCACATTCATCCTGATCATTGAGGACTTCATCAAAACTAAAGAACATAAAAGGTAGCACACATTTATACAGGAGTAGGTAACACCTGAAACAGTTAGGTAATCAGCAGATAGTCACATGTGAAAAACATAGGAACAAATTTAAAGGCTCACTGTTGCATGTCATGTATATATAAATGAAAAGTGTGTGAATGCTAAAAAATTATTAGAATGTTAGCATGTTAAAAAGTGCAGTAAACAAATCTGGCACAATTTTGCTGATGTTAATTTTAATACAGATGAAAAAGAAATAGTCCAAGAGGGATGGTGGCATTCAAGTCCAACTGCCACAGAACTTCCCTGTATCCAAGTCCCATCTCCTAAGGCCTCTTCCCCAAGTACCGAGACTATCTATGTTTTTGACAATAAAACATAGAAACTTCTTAAACCCAGTGCATGTCTCAGCAGGTTTGCTGTGGGGAAAGTTTTGATCCCTTCTTTTTATGTCATATAAGTGCTCATATATCCTGTGCTGTAAGAGTCTCCCTGTTTTGTCTACATAGAAAGTGTTGCAGGATAAACATGCATTGGAAGATAAACTATCCTACCAGTGGTACAACAGGGCAGACCCTCACTAATGTAAATTACACTCGGGATTCTTCCAGGAATTGACATAGCTGTGTGGAACAGCTGAAATAGATATGTTTACCTCGTTTCAAAACTGGCAGTTAAAGACATTTTGCTCCAGGATTCCTTGCAAACAGGCCTGGAACACAAATGCATTTTTTCTTTTCATGGAAAATTCCTGTGTGCATTTATACCATTTCCCCTAATCTAGGGTTGTCTTTAGAGAATCCTTCAGAATCTTTAGACTAGTGTTATTGATTCCCTTTTTTGTCCAGGAAGCAGTGGTTCTGCCTTATTTTGATAATGATCAAAGGTAATTACAAGTTTCCTCTAGGGCTGGATTCACTCACACAAGACAGGGGATGTTTGACACATCTCAGGTTGAAGTCACTTTAGTTGACTTCCTGGATGATAGAGTTTTGACACTGTTTAGGCACATTTTATTTCTGGCAATATGCAGCAAGTACTTAAGGAGACAAAAAAAACCTGCTACTGACAGTTCTGGTAGGATGCCATGTTGAACAGTCATACTTTGAGCACTTCTTCTCTGTATTAGCAATTAAACATTTAAAAGTGAAAAAGTGCATGGGTGTTCTGACCTGTGAAATATAGGAAAGTTGTCTGAGAGACTTGTAGAAGGTGAAAAAAAAGTGATACAAACTCAGGTTATAATGGAAAATTAGAAGTTTTAAGTATGCAGAAAAGCATTAAGATTGGCCACGAGGGTGGAGCCTGGGAAGAAACTGCAGGTCAGAAAAGGGTGGAATCACAAAAGTTGCATTTGGAACTGATTAAATAAATTATATAATGAGCTGCTGGACTATATTAATAAAACTGATAGCATTGTTTCAAATTCATCTAGTCTTCTATCAGTTCATTCTAATGAACTGAAAACAAGGAAGAGGGTACAAGAGGAATTCACTGTGCAGTTGGCTGAGCTGGAAGCATCTCAAGAGGAGTTGAGAGAAACTCATTGAGATGAAAGAGAGAGAACGGAGGGAGGACTTGCTGTTTATTGGCCTCCCTGAGGAGGCAGGGAAAAGAGACTGTAGATAACTTATGGTGGAGAGATTGATTGCATCACTGGACTGGACTACCCCAAGAGAAAATCTTGTTAAATAGAGCTCACAGGGTTTATATGGCAACCAACCTGACCGATTGCTTCCCCAGATCCATTGTAGTAAAAGTACAAACCTAGTAACTGAAACAACAGTTGTAGATTCTTTTCCTTTTTGTCAAAGCCTTGAGAACAAGTTGGTGACAAGCAAGTATTTTGTGGACAAAGATGGCTTAATAGGTACCTGTCAAAAAGAAACAAATTTGTAACTTTGTTTATGGTTCTGCTTTTTAGGCTGATCTAGCCAGTGACCTTTAAAGTATAGCTTTGTACAGGTCCTAAGTCCTTTTTGAAACCAAAAGCAATGCTAGAAGAGTTGTATATGTATCAACAGCTTTTAGAGTCCTCAGCAAAGGGAGAAGCAAGTACTAATGGAGGAAAAGGTGGAAAGAATCATTGACATCAGTAACTAGATAGATGGCCTCTCAGACCATTCTCAGTGTTCCATCAGAAGATGAAAGGGAGAAAAAGGTAGAAGAAAAGCATACCAAACAGATCCATGAGTGCTTCAGGGCAGCACAGGAAGAGAAGAATAGCTGAAGTGATTGAGGATAATGAGTAAAGGACTGTAATGAGACTTGTTGAACTGTTTATATTATGTAATGGTGTCTGTGCAAAAAGACTGCATTGTGATTTTGGTACCAAGGGAATCAATTTTTGGTCTCAAGAAAACTCAGCAAAGTTTAATGAAAGACTGAAACTTTTTGAGTTGTAAAATGCTAAAGACAGGAAGACTGCATTCCACCAAAAGGTAGAATGAATTTGAATCTTTAATCTTAATTCAGTGTGTAATGTAATGGGTAGAGAGTGGGTGCAGTGACATGTCATGGTGGGTGTTATGTTTAACAAAGACACAGGCAACACCCTGGGCAAGTATTTTTTGAGCACGTGACAAGTTCCTTTAAGTAGAATACATGCACACAGACATAACTTCTCACACATTAAGCATGTTAGGCATAGCAGAGAGGGTGACCAGAATTAAGGATGGTATAAGAAGGGAGATTAATCAGTGGTGAGTGATTTTGGGATGGACTAGATGCTATGACCCGGAACAAGTATCAGTAGGGTTCATTTAAAGTAAGTAGCAAGTATTGGGGGTTACAGATAAATAAACGTAAGCATTGCTAAGAGCTGTATCTTGTTTTAGATGATAGAAGCAAACCAAAATCAGAAATGGGAGGTTGAGATATATATAATGTATATAGTTTATATAATTTTCTTAAGGTTAAACAGACAATTAAAACATTTGTGTTGCAAAGACATGCTGTTATCTTGCACAGATAGAAATGTAGACACATTATTTGTCACAGTAAAGAGAAAAGAAAAAAACAAAGACAGAAATGACCGCAAGGCCATCAGCCAGAAAGTGGAACATAGGGGACCCTATGAGATTCTGCATAAACACAAAAGAAAGGTTGAGAGAAGAAATTTAGAAAGACCAGAAGTGATTAAATTATGGTTGAAAATAAGAAAAGGGGGGCCAGCTTGGGGGGCATTCAGCACAATGTATATAGCTCAATACTTGGAGATAGATGGGTAAGAAGATGGTATATTCTACAAAGCTGGCAAGGTTCAACAGAAGGGAAGCTTTCAGAGAAAATATGGTGGAGTATATTTACAGGCCTAAGGACTGCAACTAAATCCAGGAAATTCTGTATATTTGCCTAAAAGTGCTTAAACAAATATTTTAGTTAGGGAGCTGTATACAGGCTCTACCACAGTAA
Source organism: Protopterus annectens (assembly GCF_019279795.1). Classification (NCBI taxonomy): domain Eukaryota; kingdom Metazoa; phylum Chordata; order Ceratodontiformes; family Protopteridae; genus Protopterus; species Protopterus annectens. Next base: position 1,109,211,641 of record NC_056730.1, read on the forward strand.
TAAAGGTGATTGTGAGATTAATGGAAGAACTTGTAATAGAAAGGGGGACATGACAAGCATTCCTGTTATCTCCGCTAATGTTCACATTGTATCTTAAGCCAATGGCACAACAGATAAGAGCCTCTAATGTTCAAGACTGGAAGTAGGAGGGAAGAGAAATCAGCATTGTTTGTAGACGATGTAATGCTGTATGTATTCCATGAATTTTAATAGCGATATTTGAAAATATTTAATATAATAAGGAAATTTACAAAAATTTCAGTCTACAAAATAAATGAGGAAAATATGAAAGCAGTGGTTATAACTTATGGTCCCTTGCAGGAAATGAACAGGGAATATCCCCAGTTTATGGAAGCATTATAGACTCGAATACCTGGAAGTGGTTAGCTGTTAAATCAGATGAGACAAAGAAGGAAATGTGGGATCAAACACTGGACAAAAAAAGAAGCATGATAAAGAAGTGGAAGGTAATGGTGAGTCAAGTTGACCAAAGGATCACAGCAATAACAATGTTTATAGTATTATCGATAATATATGTGGCACAGGAGTTATTCTATGACCCAGGGGAAAATTATGGGAAAAGTTTAGGAGGAGGTTACCAGTTATATATAGGAAGCTAAAAAAATTAAAGCTATTAGTATGGAATGTGACTGGGTTGGGTGATCCAAGTAAGTTAATGAAGGTGTTAAGAGTATTTTAAGCAAAGTGTGGCACAAGTAATAATGATGCAAGAAACTTGTGTGAATAGGAAAGAGATTGAGGAGTTATTTAAAAAAAGATTTTTGAAGTCTATTATGAAGTGGCGATTGAATGCAGGAAAATAGGAGTAATAAGTTACTAAGGAAAGGAACTTCCTTTAGGGTAGAACAGTGAAAAGGAGATGAGAAAAGTAGATTTGTTCTTACATGAGGGAGTTAGGAAGGGAAACAGGTGACACTGGAGAGCATTTACATGCCGCCAAGAATACATAGTTTGGAGTAAAAAATCATAATGGTAGTGATCATGAGCTTCGTACAAGAAACAGGTATTTTAGCAGGAGATTTGAATTTGAGAGAGTAGATGTCAGTGGGGGACCTAGAAGTAAAAGGGTCTATACCGAGTGCACAATGTTAAGTAAGATAATGAAGATTCATAGGATGATAGATATAGGGGAAACAACAAATGGAGATCTACAATATATTGCAGCAATTTGGTACACCTTCCAGATTTGATAGATAGTACATAGCAAAAGATAATGAAGCAATAGTAGAGAGTATGGTCACGTTTCCAGTTTTAATGTCAGACCACAATATGTTTATTCTGCAGATAGGTTACATAAAGTATTTTCAGGAGTAAGCCCTTGGTATTGGAAATGAGTGCAATCAAGTGGGGAAAGGTGTCATCTATTTTGGGAATTGAAAAAGTTGTACAATATGAAAGTGAGTTAGAACAACTGTTTGAAGACGTTATGGAGCAAATGACAAAGGGGAATTTTTTTATAAGTTGGATTGGAACTAAAAAAAAGTACAAAAACGTAGGGAAGCATTAGCAATATAATTATTGACAGTAGCAAAGAAAGGAATAACAAGGAGGTTGAAAATGACACGAGCTGACAGTAGAGGATGTAGTACAAATAATGGAAAAACAAGAAGATTGAGAGAAACATGGATTCATACAGGCAAATAGGATTTGTGGGGTAAAATCATGAATACAAATACAGAAGAGAATACATGGAGAAAAGGGGAAGTGTGTAAGTTGACTTAGCCATTTTCACACTCAAAGGTGGTAGAGGTCTTGCATAGTAGTTCTACAATTAAATGGTAGTGGCAAAAACTAATCAGAAAATGAAAAATGGATTTAATTATAAATTTAAATTCTAGTTGTGGGTCATCCCAGTTCCACAGCTGTGGAAGCATGGAGGTATTTAGGTAAAATTGCAGTGGAGTTTGTAACTAGATTGCTTAATGAAATCTTGGAAAGTGAGAGGATGCCTGAGGAATAGAGAAAGTGTTTTGGTACCGAATTTTAAGAATAAGGTTGATGTGCAGATTTGTAGTAACTAGAGGGATTAAATTGATCAGTCACAGCATGAAGTTATGGGAAAGAGTAGTGGAAGCTAGGTTAAGAAGGGAGATGATGATTAGTGATCAGCAGTATGGTTTCATGCCAGGAAAGAACACTACAGATGCAATGTTTGCTCTGAGAGTGTTGATGGAGAAGTACAGAGAAGGTCAGAAGGAGTTGTATTGTGTCTTTGTGGACTTAGATAAAGCATATGACAGGGTGCCTAGAGAGGAGTTGTGGTATTGTATGAGGAAGTCGAGAGTATCAGAGAAGTATGTAAGAGTGGTACAGGATCTGTACGAGGATAGTGTGACAGCGATGAGGTCTGTGGTGGGAGTGACGGATGCGTTTAAGGTGGAGGTGGGATTACATCAAGGATCAACTCTGAGCCCTTTCTTATTTATAATGGTGATGGACAGGTTGACAGACAGGATCAGACAGGAGTCCCCGTGGACTATGATGTTTGCAGATGACATTGTGATCTGTAGTGAGAGTAGGGAACAGGTGGAGGAGACCCTGGAGAGGTGGAGATATGCTCTAGGGAGAAGAGGAATGAAAGTCAGCAGGACTAAAACAGAATATGTGTGTGTGAATGAGAAGGAGGATTGAGGAATGGTGAGGATGCAGGGAGTAGAGTTGGTGCAGGTAGATGAGTTTAAATACTTGGGATCGGCAGTTCAGAGTAATGGTGAGTGTGGAAGAGAGGTGAAGAAGAGAGTACAGGCAGGATGGAGTGGGTGGAGAAGAGTGTCAGGAGTGATTTGTGACAGACGAGTACCAGTAAGAGTGAAAGGGTAGGTCTACAAGAGGTAGTGAGACCAGCTGTGTTATATGGGTTGGAGACAGAAGGCAGGAGTTAGAGCTGGATGTGGCAGAGTTAAAGATGTTAAGATTTGCACTGGGTGTGACGAGGGCAGGCAGGATTAGGAATAAGTATATTAGAGGGTCAGCCCAGGTTGGAAGGTTTAGAGACAAAGCCAGAGAGGCAAGATTACATTGGTTTGGACATGTGCTGAGGAGGGATGCAGAGTATATTGGGAAAAAGTTGCTAAGGATGAAGCTGCCAGGTAACAGGAAAAGAGGAAGGTCTAAGACAAGGTTTATGGAGGTGGTGAGAGAGGACATGCAGGTGGTTGGTGTGACAGAGCAAGATGCAGAGGACTGGAAGAAATGGAAACAGATGATCTGCTGTGGCGACCCCTAATGGGAGCAGCCGAAAGAAGTAGTAGTTGTGGGTCATCCCCAGTGTTATTAACCTAGCAATAGTATGTGTTAAAAAGAGAAAGGGGTGACCACTTGAAAAGTGCATGTTGCATGAGGATTGCACAAGTGATTGTATGTCTATGTTGGCTTAGTTGTGAAGGTTAATAGACTTTTTTTATAACATGAAAAACACTGTTACTAAAAATGCAAGTAAAAAAGATTTTCTAGCTAATGTTGTTCTAAGAACCAGGGCCCTTTCATGGCCAAGTTAACTCTGGTTTTAGATTATCTGTATGAGTTATTATTCTCTGCCCTTCCATTGTCTTCTGTCAACATTCATCTTGTAGTCAGTTCTGCTTGTTTGCCCTTAAATCCACCACCCTTTCTTTGTATGCTCAAGTCAAGCAGTTTTTGAAATGGGTTTGCACATCTGTTCATTTAAGAAACAGGTGGCTTCTTCTTGGGATCTTAACATTGTACATGGAAAAAGTAACACTTTTCCATTTGAAGTAGCTCATCAGGCTGATTTGAGGTTCTTAACTTGGAAAACTGTATTACTTTTGCTCTGACTTTTGTGAGAAGAGTATCCAAGTTACAAGGTTTTAAGTTGAACCTACCGTACCTCATTTTCCATAAGGATGGGGTTTCTTTGAGAACAAATCCAGCTTTTATGCAAATGGTTTCAGAGTTTATCTTGAGCCAGACTACTAATATTCCTTTATTCTTTCTAGAGCGTAAAGATAATGGAGAAAGAGTATTACACATTCTGGATATCCCAAAGCAGCACAGATACTACCTGGACAGGACTACATCCTTCAAGACTGTCAGTATGCTGTTTGTTTCCCAGAAGTTAAGAAAAAAAGACAACCAGTGTCAAAGCAGACAATTTCAAGATGGTTGCTTCTTGCTATTTTTTCTATGCTCACCATAAGAAGCCACTTCCAGGCAGGGTTAGGGCCCACTATACCAGGGGTTTGGCTTCTTCTGTGGCTTTCTAGAAAGGGATGGGCTCGAGTATTCTAGAAGTAGCAACTTAGTCTTCTATACATATTTTCAAACTCATTCTAAATTAGATTCCTTTTCCAGGTCCAGAACATTTTTGCTAGGACCACTCTTCAGGGACTTCGGGATTCCTGAATTTAACCTTCCTGTATAATCCTAAGCTTGATAATCTACCCAAATAATTGGGCTACTGCAACAGTGATCTGTATGTTGAATATAGTACAATTGTGTAACTGTAGATTTTCCACTGTTGTAGTAATGGTATCCTCCCTCTATCTCCATCTCTAGTGGGTGTACACACTGCTGTATATATTTTTTTACTTGTATATTATATCCAGTTTTCCTTTCCTAGCATTTGCCTTTCAGGGTGCTAGTTTCCCTTCTTGAGGCAAGAAAGCTCTAAAGCTTTTGCACTTGAACTGTTGATTTTAGGTGCCTCTGCTTAAACTACTTTGCAGTTAAGGTGTTTGGAAGGTTCCATAAAGCCTTGAAAAGCCAAACTCTGGTCATATCTTTGGCAGGATATAAGCCAAATACCATAGGCTACTGCAACAGTGATCTATTTACAATTATGGTAACTTTCATAGCAAGACATTGTCCCGTTCGATTCTCAGCTAGAGCGTCTTCTGTGTGGAGGCATACGTGAATGGGGCATGCCTTCGTTGAAGGTTGTGCGTCAGGGCTGGTAACCCGGTATGTAAAAATCCACTACCAATCATTAGCAGACCGGAGTTCCACTGTGGCGACCCCTAACCGGGAAAAGCCGAAAGACACAAGACTTGCACGACTGTACTATACTGTTGATTTACTACCACTTCTCCTTTATCATTTATTAAACTATACATCAAAATCTCTTTCAGTTTTACCTTTTTTTTTTTTGCCAAAAAGGCCCAATTCTCTCTCTTAACTTTAACAAAGTACTTGGGTTTGTCTCTTTATCATCTTAATTTTCTATTTATTTTTCAGACGGTCTCTCTCTTTTTTTTTTTTTTTAAAGGGAGCACTTTTCCTTCAAGCATTAATTCACAACTATTTTATCTGGGCTAAAACCGGCAGTACTTAGTCTGGCAATGAAACGTTCTCAGGCAACCTGAACTCTTATTTCTTACCTGTAATGCTAGATTCTTTCTTTTCTAATGCTTTCTTGGCTCCTTTTGAATCTGCTTTGACATTAACCCTGCAGCCATAACCTCATTGGACAAGTGAGTGACTATTTCTTCACAGTTATGAGTGGGTATGGTTTTAACATGGAGTTGGATTTTGGCTGTTAGTTTTTATTTAATGTAGCTTTCCAAGTTTTGTAGTTTAAAAAAGTTGTTGGCATGCATGTTCTATACAGTGATAGTTTAGATTTATTGATTGCTAAATTGTTGATTATCTCTTCCGTGCATTGGTTTTATCTACATGGAAAGGACAACAAAGAGTTTAGAAACTGTAAGTGAATGAGAACATTCACTTACAGGACAAGCACACTAAGTGTCTCAAGTGCTTAAAGATGCTGGTTTCTCTAACAGCTGTGACATTTGTGCAGCCTTCAAGCCTTCCATCTTCAAAGATAGGAGGATCAGTGTCACACTAGAGAAGCTAAAAGTGCCACTCCAATATTGGATTTTTCAGGGCTTTTCTTATTACATCTACTGTTGCTATCCTCCTCAGGCCTGTAGAATTTCAAGTCCCCCTTTCTAAACCAGAGTCTAGTATGCCTTCCAAGAAGTCCAAGTTAGGGTCCAAGAGGTGAAGAGACCCCTCTTGATGGAGTGAGCTTATCTTAGGAGTCTCCTCTTCTTCTTTTATGGCCAAGCAAGTCTATCAGTGGTTTCTGAACATGAGTTCAGTACTCCTAGACCATACTTTGTCAGGCGAGACAGGTCCAGAAATTCAGTTTTAAGCCTTCTTGTCAATGTGGTATATGTTGTTCCAGGTTTCTTCTGCTGCAAATGTTGGAAGGAGTCATGTCCTTTTCCAAAATTTTCCACCTGCCTGAGATTTTCCTCACGAGGTCCTACCTTGATCCCAGTGCATGCATTGCTGCTGGCTAGCCTATTTTTCACTGTTAGCATTTATGGATCCTTTAGGATCAGGTATGGCTTCAAATGTAAGAGCCTCAGTTATCGACCTTGACATTTCCCTCATTTTCAGTGTTGTCAGTTCCAGGCTTTTCGACCTCTGGTCCATCAGTGTTGGAGAAAAAATTATGTCAGGTCTCGGGGGTGGGGCCTGGTCTTGTTGTTGGGACTTAGCATACTAATTCTGAGTTTGTCTTTTGACCTTTATAGGTTCATAGATAAGTACTTGGCTCTCAGCCCTTGGGCCTATATAAGCCTAGCCAAAAAAGGTTCCCTGGCTTTCGCCACCCAAGAAAATTATTTTCCTGTGCCCCTGTCAAGCAGTGCCGCAGAAGTGATAACCGGGGTGAATTTTCTATTTTCCATCCAGTCGTCAAGAGTTTTCTTAAAGAGGGCCAATGTGGAGCTTTGCTTGACATGAATGGGTAGTTTGTTCCAGAGTATGGGAAATCTCTAGGACAGCAATCTATCCCTCCGTCATGTTCTCTTTATTGTGGTGACAGGGTTTAGGTCCCTGGAGCGTGTGGTTCGGAGAGACTGGGATTTCTTTAAGTGTAGCATGTCCAACAGCTCTGGGTTTGACATAGCTTTGTATGTTAGGCAGAGATCGCCTCTGAGTAGGCGATATGCGAAGGAGTAGAGCTGGAGTTTTTTGAGACGGTCTGCATATGGCATCTGTTTGAGGCCAGTAACCCTCTTAGTGAGGTATTTCTGTGGCCTTTCCAGTTGCTGTAGGTGTGTTGTGAGATACATGCCAAACTGGGCATTGTACTCTATAATAGGTACAGAGGAACAATTACCTCCTTTTTTCTAGAGGAGAACCCGTTTGTGATGAGGTGTGCCACATAGAAGGATTTCCTGAATACTGTGGCGATGTGGTTATCAAAGGAGAGACTACTGTCCACCTGTGTGCTGAGGTCTCTTATCACACTTTCAGTGTTTAGTGAGCTACCAGCTATATGGTAGTTCATGGGTACTGAGTTTTTCCCAAAGGGGATGACAGTGCACTTCTTGGCATTGAGCTTGAGGCCATGACTTTGACACCAAGCATCTGTCTCAGTGAGGCCCTTTTGTAGAATGTCTACATCATTAGGTGATTCTGTTATAGCTCCCAGTTTGCAGTCATCTGCGAACTTTGTTAGCTAAAGACCTTTTGTGTTGGCCTGCACTTCAGAGAAGTAAATTCGGAACAGGAGAGGACGCAGGACTGAACCCTGTGGCATTCCACTCATCACTGGTCTGATGTCGGACTTCGAGTCGGCTACTTTTACTGTATGGGTTCTGTCGCTGAGCCAGGTGGCCACCCATCTTGTGACATAGGGATTTATGCCCAGTTTAGTGAGCTTATCTATAATTCCAGAGTGGGGGATGGTATCGAAAGCCTTGGCGAGGTCAAGATAGGCTGTGTGCACTACCTTGCCATTGTCTCTAGTGACTGCTTCAAAGAAGTCAAGCAGGTTTAGTAGACATACCAAAAAAAGGTAGATCCCTTGCAGCAAGTAGAAAAATGTTTATTATGAAGCGCATTTCATTTGCAAAGTCTGCAAATTTCTTCAGATAACCAACAGTATGGATACGAACAATTTAAAAACTTTTAATCAAAGTCACGTGATTTGTGACGACCAATGTTCATACTCCCAGTAGAACCTAAGAACTGAACATTAAAGCCACATTTACTTACTAAATGTTATTAAATCACCTAACTTTATACAAATAGGCTAAAATAAGAACACAAACACATATATACTGACTATAAAAACCTATGATAACTAGTAAAAGTTAAATATAAGGTATAATTACATTCTCAACTTTATCTTTCAGGGCTCTTCAGTTTCAGTAAGCGTGTAATACTGCATGCTTCATTTAAGCCTGGAAAGTTAAATGCATTTAATACCAGTTGCCAGTACAACTCCAACTCTTCTAATAATAATGTAACTGGTCCACCTCTACTCTCCATTGATACTTGATCAATTACTCTAAAGGTGCAGGTATGACCTCTTGACATCTCACAATGTTTAGCCAAAGCATTTTCCAGTTTACATTTTTCCATTGCAAGTGCTCATAAACTCTTTCATGGAGTCTACGCTCAGTCTTTCCTATATAGAAATCTGAACAGAGCTGGTACTTGGCCAGATATATAACAAATCTTGAATTACATGTAAATTTCTGTTTAGACGTAAACCTCCTGTCTTTTACTTCAAATTTGCTACCTATATCCACGTACTTACAAAATCTACACATTCCACATCTCTGCATGCCTGGTTGTTTAACCAAGTCAGTGTGCTTACTTTCTAACAGATTACAACCCCTTGTATAAACTATTTTCGGGTGTAAACCCAGTTTTTTTGTAAGACACATATCACTATTTATTAACTCCCAATTTTTACATATAATGTGAGAAATTATAGTACTAAGTTAAATGTTGTTATAAAACTAATATTATAATTAGTGTTATTGTCAGCTTGGTTCTCATTTTCAAATGATACTTCGGGATAACCCGGGGAGGGGGAAAGACTTGGAGTATAGGTTGACTGATCTTGTACTAGAGACCCTCACAGAATGGGTATAATTACCCCATTCTGTCTTTTGATTTGAACTTCTTCTGTAACTGCTTCAATTAAGTCCATTGGGTACCCATGGCTAGCAAACATGTTGCCCAAGAATTCACATTCAGCCAGAAAGTCGTCTTCTAATGGGACGATTATGGCTGCTCTAACTAATTGTCCCTTTATAACTGATCTTTTTTGTGAAAAGGGATGACAGCTAGAGTAATGCAGGAAGGAGTTTGAATAAGTACTCTTCCTGTAAATCTTAGACACATATCCTAGTATCAAGATCTTTATTTAATTTAATGTCTAGATAAACTATTTATTCTTCACTAAACTTGAATGTAAATTCAAAGAACTGTGTGGAATTAAGATAATCCACTAGTTCTTTTGCCTGGTTAAGATCACCTTTAAACATTATAAATATATCGTCAAGGTACCTGGTATAAAAAGTCAATATCTGCATGTAGTGGGGGTTCTTAAATATAGTCTCCATTTCCCAATATGCCATCACTAAATTAGCTAGGCTTGCTCCACAGGGGGAGCCCATGGCCACCCCTAATTTTTGGAGGTAATACTCCTTATCAAATAGCAAAGTAATTATTTGTGAGTATTATGTTAAGTAATTTTTCTACCAAGGAAATTTCAACGTAACTTGCCCCTCATCTTTTAAACATTAAACATACCCATTCTACACCTTCCTGATGAGATATTGAAGTATAAAGATCCTTAATGTCAGTTGTTGTAAAATTCTTGTCCACATCAAACTCTAAATTGTTGATTTTATCTAAAAATGACCAAGTGTCTTTACAGATTTGATACTCATACTTCAAATATTTTTGCTAAGTTGTTTCCACAACTTTTGCACAAGGGTATGTAATAGATCCACAAGCATCTATAAGAGGTCTCATCGATGGATTTGTGAGGTTTTTATGTACCTTCGGGATACCGAACAAAACTGGTATTTTTGGATGTAACATTATCATATAATTATAAAGTTCCACATTAATCTTGGCTTCTGTAAATAAGTCATTTAAATAGCCCTTTATACGATTATGTGCTATATTTAGCTCATTGAGGGAGATTTGCTCATAGGTCTCACCTTGTAACACCCCTTTCATTTATTGAACATAATCATCTTGTACAAAGATAGTCAAACCACCCCCCTTTATCTGGCTTGATCACTCTGACCTTGGCAAACCTTAGTTGGTTCAATGCTTGCCATTCCTCCAACTTTATATTCTTACTTTTAAGTACATTGCTGTACACATTAAAAGGATAAGCTTTCCTATTCATATTATTATAAACAAATCTTAAATCTAACTCACATAACCTCTCAAAAGTATTGAGCACTGGGTGTAAGGGTGGATTATATGTACTGGCTACTTATTTTCCACTACTTTGTTATTGCCTAAGAAGGCTGCTAAATTCAATTTTCTTGCAAAATATTTAAAGTCCATAATAACCTGAGCCACATTCATATGTTGGCTTGGTACAAAAGTGCACCCTTTAGCTAATAAATCCACTATTATTGGATCAACACTACAAGATGAATAATTAAAAATGTTCAAGTCTCCAGTGTTATTGGTTATGATGTTCAAACTATTATCACAATCAGGGGCTAACGTTTGTGCTTGTTGAAGCGCTGTTTGTTCTTGGTTTTCTGAAATGTCTTCGGTTTTGGAATAGCCCCTGTGTGTCTCACATTGTGAAAATTCTGGCCATTGTTATCTTTGTTAACGTGCATACATAAACTACAGATGTGTTCACTTCACCTCACATCATTAACTGGGTTATTGTTATTCTGGATATTAGTTCTATCATCTGTTAGGCTAATTCCTGTATTCATTACATTCAGAAGTCCTTCATTCTCTTTGTATGTCCCTGCTGTAGCCCAAACTTAGGATGATGGGGGGCAGGGATACACTGAGTCTTGTTCATAAGCCAGATGGTTGCAGTGTATCTTTTTAAGTTTAATGCCTTTTAATTTCTCCATATACTGATCGAAACTTGAAAAGATCCTTGTATATTCATACTTGTATCATGGAAAGTCAATGTCTGCTTTAATATTATCAAGTTCTGTAATGTCTTTAAATATGGTTGAAATTAAGGCAGAATAATGTTTTATCATGAGTTCCATTAAATCGAAACCTTGTTGGTCAAACAAGCTCAACAATTCAAGATGGAACATTGAATCCGGTATTAGGTACAATATGTAACTTTAGACACTCATTGAAATATGCTACTTCTAATTGAAGCTTTTTCAATTTTAAAAGTTTATAATCAAATGCCTTAAGCTTTTCTGATAGAGTTGGTACACTGACCTATTCAAGAGTTGCTGTATGAGCAAAGAGTTCCTTACAAACTGTATAGGGCCATTCAGCCACTCGCTCAGGATTGGGACTCCAATAAGCCCTGTAGCACATTGTTCGTTAGTCCGTGCAGGTCCCGCTCTACTATTTTGCATTGTAGCATTCCTTGGTGATGATTGTTGGATTAAAGTAGCTGGGTTACTGTCGTGTTGATTCCCTCTGTCACAAACCATTGTGGGAGTTGTTAACACTGAATCCTGTCGTCATAAAATCATTAAGCATGGAGTGGTTTAAACTGGGAGAGCTCCAAAGTTGTTGGCATTCGTCAAGTGCCTCCAAATGTGTTGTCAAAGTGTCTACACATTGAGTTAAGGCATCCATCAATGCAGTCAGGCTGAAAAGGTCCTGTTGGAGTTGTTGCTGACTGAATAGACTCGGACTGCTAGAGCCACCGGTCGCCATGAAAACAAGACAAACTATTAAACGAAATATCACAAACCAAAAAAAACAGTAGATCTCTTGCAGGTAAAGGTATGACCTCTTGACATCTCACAATGTTTAGCCAAAGCATTTTAGTAGACATGATCTACCTTTTACAAACCCAAACTGAGTGGGGTCCAAGGTTTGGAAGTTACCTATATCTTTGTTTATAAGCTCCAAGATGATACGTTCCATGGCCTTGGACACCAGGCTCGTCAGGCTAATGGGGCGGTAGTTTCTGGGGTCTATGGTGGCACCCCCTTTGTGGAGTGGGATAACCGTTGCTGTGCATCATTTAGTAGGCACATAGCCTGAGTTTGAGGCTATGATTGAACATGGTACTTAAGTGGGGTGCCAGTTCGTTCTGTAGTTCGTGCAGTATACAGCCTGGGATGTTGTCTGGTTCCATGGATGCTGTGTTCTTGGCTTTGGAGAGTGTGGTCTTTACTTGTTCATCCATGATTACAGGGGCTTTGCATTCTTCCAGTATTAAGATGGGCCCTTTGGAGGGAGAGTGGGGAGTAAAGTTAGCACTTGACCTATCTGTCAAGATGTTGGCAATATCAGTTGGTTCTGTATATTTAGTGCCATTGTGCTGTAGCTCAGAGCATATCTGAGTGTTGCCATTGAGATTCTTGACATAGCTGTAGAATGGTTTGTGGTTGTCTTTGGAATCAGTGGCAATTTTATTTTCATAACTGGCTTTGGAGGATTTTATGAGGGATCTCAGCTTCTTGCTGAGGCTGACCAGGGAGTTCCTGCAATCTTGAGATTTTACTCTTTTTTTGCAATAGCTTCTTCCTTCTGTTGTAGAGTTTGTTTAAGGCAGGGGACCACCAGATTGGCTTCCTTTTTTTTGGATGATAGCATCTTGGTTCTGTTGGGGATGGCACGATCCATGCACTCATGTATGTGCTTATACAGTGCATCTGTGTAAGATTCAGCAGTTGTACCTCTATTTTCCATCTGCATGGGTGTCGTGAAGTTTGCCACTTCTGTCTTAAGAAGCATGAAGTTGGCTTTGGAGTATTTTTTGACGGTTTCCTTAATGGGGGGGTGGGGGTGAGATATGGATGTCTAGGGTGATTAGCTTGTGGTCGGATCTGACCAGTGAGGAGTTGACCTCTGGCTTGGAACCCCAGTTACCCATATTGGTAATGACCAGGTCCAGGATATTGCTGCCCCTGGTGGGTGTGTGGACAAGCTGATCCAAGGCATTGGAATTTATGAATTCTAGAAAACATTGAGCGAATGAGTTGGTACATGAGTAGTTTTCCCAGTTGATGGTGAAATCGCCCATAATTAAGGTATTGGATTGTACCTTAATATTTTCCAGTATCTTAAGAAATGAAGAGTGGAAATCCTGGGGCATGGTGGGGATCTGTAACAGTCTACAACCTGGATTGCAGTCTTGCTCAGTATTAGTTGCACTTGGATAGTTTCAGATGCATTATGTTGAGCAACTAGCCTGGAAGTGTGGATATCCTTAATGAATATGGACACACCTCCTCCTTTAGTGTTTCAGTCCAGGTTAGGTGGCCGAAAGGTGTGGTATGAATTATAGCCTGGTAATGCAGGGGTGCTCTCTGGAGCCTTGAACCAGGTCTCTTTCACTGCACAGATGTTGATGTTCTCAATTTTAAGGAGTGCCTCGAGTGAGTGCATTTTGAGGTTTAGACTTCTAGCATTGAGTAGCATTATCCTCAGGATTTGCTTGCTTGTACCTGTTATGGTGGTGAATTTAGCATTTGAACCTTGCCTAAAAAAGGCACTATATGGGGTGGCAAGAACCTTAGCCAGTATCCAGAATCCCAGGGTCGACAGGTGCAGGCCATCTTTGGCAAAGCATTGTGGTCTGTCGACCATGTTGTCCCAATTAGACAGATACTGGATCCCCTTAGAATGACACAAGAAACTTAACCAAAGTCAGTCATTTTGTCCTTGTAGTGTGGTATCATTCTGAGTGATGGCAGGATGCTACTCAGGCTAGGGTCATACCTGCCTGGGTTACAAAATCCAAGAGCTCCTCCAGGTCTCTTTTCATGTAGTCCATGGAGGTATGTCTCAGGTCATTCACATCAACATGGACAATGACAGAGTCATATTTGTACTTATTGTGGAATGACCTGAGTGCGTGCATTATGTGGGGGATCCTGGCACCCGAGAGACAGCTGACACTAATTTTCTCCTTGTTTAGCCCGATGAGTGGGACATCAGTGTGCCTGACTATAGAGTCACCTATGACTAGTGTGCTGGGTACATTGTTTTGCCTTATGAGCTGAGATTGAGTGGCACACTGATTTTGTGGGCCATGTGTCATTTGGGTAGTGTTGCTGGGTGGTGGTTGTCTGCGTTTCAGCTTGGGAGGTCTATGTTTGCTTGGGCAGATTTTTATTGAGATCTTCCGTGAATGTGGGTGTGTGCTTTTTGTTTCTATGTGTGGGTTTCGGTAGTGTGGGTTATGAAGGATTATGTGTTGAGTGTGGTGTGGTGCAGGTGTTAACCTTCTCTTCTTGACTGTCTAGTCCAGTCTTGGCTGGAGAGAGCTTGGCTTCCAGTTTGTCTATATAAGTGCATCTCTCACAGGTTGTAGTGTTGGGTGGTAGGAAGAGAGGGGTTGTCAGTGTACATGAGGCAATTGCTACATTGTGCCAAGATGCCCAGATTCATCAGGTGGACAGGAGAAAACACCGGGAGCTGACCCATGGACATGCCTGGATATTGCTTATTAATTTACGTACCAAGAACTGTTTTCCTCTTGACAAGTGAGGAAAGTTGAGTGCTGTAGTAATTTGTAGTTTATTTAGGGCTTACAACGAGTTCTGAGCAAGTGCTGAGCACAAGGAAACAGTTTTGAGTGCTGAAACTAAAAAACTGGCTAGTTTTAGCACCAGTCCCAAGAAGAAAAGCAGGCCACAGCATGTTTGGTGATCCACAGTCTTGTTCCAGATGATGCAAGTGTCTGCAAGTTTGTAGCTTTTCTGGAAGATACCTCGAATAGCAAGCAAGACCAATCAGGTATGTTAAGCACAGACACTCAGTCTCCAAACAGAAAGAGTCAGGAATCAATGCACTCTGCTCCTACTCTCACCAGAATCAGATTATAAGCACAGATTCTAAGCTGTCACATATAAAGCAGTTATTAAGCTTTCTGGTGATCAGCAGTCTCCAGGAAATAATGTAGCTGCACTCCTTCTCTCACCAGGAGAAAACAGAAGCACTAATCCCAAGATGACTACTGAGAGGCAGAATGTGGGCTCTGTAATAACTGGTGGTCTTGCAATAGATACTTAAAGGTAAGATGAAAAAAAGTGTTTATCCTAAACACTGCAGTGTGCACTAGAGGAAATTGATGTGAAAGTAGATAACTTAAGTTTTACCTGTCTAAAAGTTACATTTTAGTGGAGAGTCACTATTTTTAAAACAGCACGATAGATTGAAAGGGGGTGGTCACTTTTGTATTTAATGTTGGTATAATCAGTGTCAACCTTTGCAATGATAAAGATGTTAATCACTGAGGCCAAGGGCAGTCTGTGTCTTGATCCCTCTGGTTTAGCCTCAATGACTTGATGGATAGACCCAGTGTTGGTTCCAGTTTCATCAGTGTAGATTTCCCTGCATGCACCCCCCAATTGACATGGACTTCAAATATTGCCTAACACTCATCATAGTCACCTTTTATGTCCTGTCGCAAACTGCACTATGTTCCCATTCCAGACTTCCTACCCAATCAAAATGTTACAGGAAGAGAAAAGTCTTTGAGTCTCATGCAGAAAAGAGCAGTTCAAAGGTCCCACCAGATCAGACAGTTTTTTAGTACCAAAGAAAACTAAGGACCTTGGACCATCTTAGATGTAAGCTGCATAAACCATTTTTTTTTTCCAAATAAACCTTTATATGTGGTCACAGTTCAGTCAGTCCTTCTCTGTCTATCCACAGGCAACTGTGTATGCTTTGTAGACCTCAGGATGCCTACCTACACAAAATAGTGGCCAAAGAATCCAAAATGTTCCTTTACTTCTGGATGGGATTCAGTCAGTTTCACTTCAATATTCTCCCTTTTAGTGTTGACCAATTTTATGTCAGTAGTTACACCACATTTAAACTGCAGGGTACCATGGCCTTTCAGTAAGCGTATGACTGGCCTCTAGTGGCCTCAATGTCAGAATTTCCTCATAGCCTCCAGAGAGTATCTTTTGTCACTCTGCAGAACTCACCGTAATCCCTGACAGCTAGAAAAGTCCCATTTGGTACCCATGCGAGTCAGCACATTCTTCAGAGACACACTGGGCACTCTGTTGTTTATTTCTGTTTTCAGAAAGAATTCTTTCTCTTCAGTGTGCAGTGTCTCAGATTCTACAGAACCAAGTCATTCTAGTGACCACTTCTCGTCAGACAATCAGACTTGTGTTATCTTTCAGTATACTCGGCTCTGATTGCCTGATACAGCATGAGAGTGTTGTAGTGGACTCTGAGAGGCTTTTGGAACCAGTAACTGGATTATTTTCTCTCTCTGATCAAGATGTCTCAGAGTTGCAAAGGCCATGTCAGTTGGTGGACTCATGATTCCAGCTTCTGTCACAAGACTCATCACTACTATAACTCATCATGAATGCCTCTCTTCTAGGGCAGTGGGACAGTTTCAGGAGCAGGTCCAAAGGACATGGTAAGAGTTCCTTCTTATCTTGCAGGTGTTCTCAGTCTCTCTCCTCCAGGTTGCTGTTGGCATCCATTCAGACAGTCTGGCCATGACATGCTTCAACAGGTAGGGAGGAAGCCATTCTTATTCTGGCCATCAGTATGCCATGAGAGTTTGGGACTTGGGCCTTTGCAACTTATCATTGTCCCCATATCCCTAGAGAAATAATTTTCTTTGTGGAGTGGCTCAGCCATTGCCTGCTGATGCCTCATGAGTGGTCTCTCAACCTGTCTGTAATGCAGAAGTTGTTTTTTTTTTTTTTTTTTTTTTTCCCATTGGGAGAAACCTTTGTCCACTTCTTTGCATCTCTAGCCAGTATGAAATGCAACAACTTATTTTCCCCAATTGGGAGGATGCCACAGAGTTGCCATTATTTAGAAGAGGATGTCGAGTCTCCTCCATGCTTTCTCTCCATTTCCCCTTAATTCCAGATTTCTGGAGAAGGCCAAGATACACAAAGCCAAATTCCTGATAACTCTTTTTTGACCTGAGCAAGTGTGACTTTTCTTGCTATGGCTTCATCTTCTTCGAGTTTGGTCTCTGTTATTCTTCAGTCAGTGTTCATCTGTCAGCTGTTTCCATTTTCCTTCAAGGTGCCAAACCATGTTCCCCCCTGGGTACAGCACGTTTACGCAAACAGCATATGACCAGTTTTATCCTCATGCCCGTGAATGTCTTAAAAATCTGCCATCCAAATACCCAAAGTGTGCAGAACAAGATAGATGGCATAAAACAATGGCTGCATACTTTCCAGCCAGAACTACATGCTGTCATTGAAACTTCACTAAAACCTCCAATATGTGAATTAACCTGCAGTCATAACTACAGCATTTTCCTAAATGGGTCAGCTGAGTGAGTAGACGGCAGAGCTATGTTATTAATCAAAAGAAAATGAAATAGTGGAGCCAATAGTACAACAAGAGATCTGAATTTACATCGGGTCATAAAAAAACTAAATGGAGAGAGAAGTTAATTCTCCAGTATCTCACCTTGCTCTGGAATAGATTTCTGCCATTTTTAATTTCTCCAAGTCTTTTGGGTTTCTAATACCATGACGGGAATGGTCCCCATTCCTAAGTCAAAGTACGATTAAAGTTCATGAAATTATTATTGTTTTACTCTTTGATGTCAGCCAAAAGTGGTCTTTGCAGCACCCACAATGTGCCCAGTAATGACTCCTTCTGCAATTCATACAGTGTTACTTGAACTGGTAACATATCTAAGTACAATTGTAAATTCTTTATTTTAAGACCTGTTGCTCCTACTACTATTTGAACTGTCTGGGTATCTTTCTTCCACATGGCTCTCATTTCTGCATGCAGATCCAGGTATTTTATGACTTTGTGTCTCTCTGTACGCAAGACACTGTAGTCACTGGGTGTGGCGATTTCAGTGATCAATGCTATGTTTGTCTTCTTTTCTTGGACCACTATATCCGGTTTTCTAGCATCTGTCTTTTGAACTGTTGGTATTGGGTGATCCCGTGTGATATAAACTTCATCATTTTCTATGATTCTTTGTGGCTCATGTTTCCAGTGTTTTTCAGCCACTTTGATATCATAATGTTTGCACAATCTCCAGTGTAACAGTCTCGCCACATTATTGTGCCTTTCAGTATACAGTCCCTCTGCCATTAGTGCGTCGCAACCAGCAACAAGGTATGTGACTGTTTCCAATTCAGTTTTACAAAATCTACATATGTCTGTTTCTCCCACGTGTTCAATGGACTTTGTAAACCAGTGTGTACATAGCCCACTATCTTGGGCTGTGCCAGTATTAACATTTCATTTCTTGATGTGAATTCACCTCTCCTTAACCATTCCTGCTTTTGTTCTTGATCAGCATGAGGCTCTTCCAGAAGTTTTCTATACTTGCAACTATATTTATGTTTTTTCTGCATTTCTTGCCTTCTCATCTGGTCCTTCACCTTATATTCTTTCTTTTGTTTTTTTAGCACATTCAATTGCTGCCTGGATTTTATCTACTTCTGGTTTGATTTCCATTCCTGCTTTACATCGATATGCTTCTGCTAAATTAAGCAGGGATGTCATCTTAGATTTCTTCTCCTCATGTTTCAAAACTTTCACTACATTTGGATCTTGTGACGTCAATAAATGTGTGGAGTCCCACGCTTGCAGATCTATACATGTAATCAGTTTCAAGGAGGCCCATCCCTCCTTCGGAACAGGGAATATATAATCTTGGTATACACTGATTTTTATAAATCATTTGGTAAGCATGAAGCATCCTTCTTCTTTTAATATCCAGTCTATCCAACAATTTTTGAGGCCAGTCAGTCACTCCAAAACTATGTTAGGACAGAAAGAGCAAATTGATTTATGGATTGAATCTTGTTCCTAGATGTCAGTGCTGTTTTCAGGATTATTTTAAGTCTTCTAAAGTACACCTTGCTGAGCTTTATTCACATTTGTTCATGTTTTATTGCTGATCCTTCATCAGTTCCCAAGTATTTATACACTCCCTCTTGTTCAAGCTTTTTTTTATATCACATTCTTGTCCCAAACTGATGTTTTCCTGGTGCTGCAGTTTTCCTTTTGTAAATGTTGTTTTCCACATTTATCAAGACCAAATGACATTCCAATATCATCTGAAAAAGTTTTGACAACCTGCAGCTGTGCTTTCAGTTGATCATCTGATGAGCTATACAGTTTTATATCATCAACAAAGAGAAGATGAGACGTCATTAGACTTTGTTGTTTTCTAGGAGCCAAATTGTAGTCATGGCCTAAGCTGTTAAGTAAACAGCTCAATGGATTAATAGCAAGGCAGAATAGCAACGATGACAGAGTCACCCTGGAATATCCCCCTTTGATTTTTTATCTCTGGGATAATAATCTGTCCTTTATCATGGCTTAATTGCAAAGTGGTCTGCCACTTTTCATGGTTACTGTAATGTAATTAATCAGTGTAGGGTGTATTTTATACATGTTTAAGCACTCTTTTATCCATGAATGTGTGATACTATCAATTGCTTTTTTGTAAGTCAATCAATGCCATACTTAGATTCTTCCCCTTCTTACAGTTCTCCACTATGACTTTATTTAACAACAAGTGATCCTTTGCTCCATATGACTTTTTTATTGCCCTTTTGTTCTACTGCCATAATTGAGTTTTCTTCTAAATGACTGTAAACTCTGTCGGCGTCATTTCCCGGGTATAGTTTATATGTTGTCAGAAGGCAAGTTATTGGTCTATAATTTTTAGGGTAGCTTGCAGGTTCACTCTTAAGTAAGAGCATTGTTTTTCCTGTTGTTAACCAGTACGGTGTGTGTTCGGAGTGTACATATAAATAGTTCTTACTCATGGCTAAATCCTCGTGCAGAGAAGTTAATACTTTAAGCCAAAAGTTAGGTACTGCATCTGGGCCTGGGGTTTTCCAGTTGTTTTTTCTCAACTTTGTTTCAATCTCTCTGGCTGTTATTTCATCCCATTTCATATCCTGTACCTTTAAACTTCTTATTCTTTCCTTTACTTTTTCTATCCATTTAGCATTTTTATGTTCCACAGGATCTTCATAGATACTTCTACAAAATGTATCTACTTCTTTTTTTGGCGGTCTTTCAATTCCTTTTACCTTATTTCCCAATTCTCTATAAAACTTTTTTGGTTCATCAATAAATTGCTTATTTTGTGCTTTTCACTTATATTTATCTTCATATTTTCTAAGTATTTTCTCCCGTTTTGAAATTTTTTATTTATCTCCAATAGTGCATAATAGATCCTGGTCTGTTCTAATACTGCGCATTGCTTTTGTCGCATCTGTTTTTCTTAGTATTTTTGTTGATTTATTCCCTCTTCTATAATCTTTTAACAATGACACTTCTTATCTTAGCTGCTTTATAGTTTTCTCTATTCGATATTTCCATGATGGTATTCACTTTTGCCCCCTCCTTTCCCCTCGCTTCCCTGTGTTTCTGTGGTAGAACTTTATCAGTTATTAATTTGGCAGCACAGTAATATATTCTGTTTACTTCTGATATATCGCATGGATCTCTATGGACAGTCCTAATTACTATGTTCATTTGTTTTATCAAACTTCTGACTTTTGGGTTTTTATTAACCTTCTGCAGTCTGTTTCTCTCATTGATCTTGATATATCTGTCTTTGTCTATTAAATCAAGCAACTCTTCTCTTAACTCATTTTCTTCCATACTGAGGGTACATCCCTCGTTTTCCATTTCCTGCAGGCATTCTATAGAAAGTTCTATAGCATCTTCCTGTGGCACATTCTCTTCAGTTTCATCCTGTGTCATCTGTTGATGTTCATCGTGCATACAGCTGCAGTAATCACAGATGGGTTTTCTGCCGTCAGGCGGGTCCTCGGTCGGCCGAATTCCAAAGTCTAGGTCCGGCGTCGGTTGTTGTCGCTTTCTTTCCTGACTTCAGTGAGGCAGGGGTATATAAGACACAGCCAACGCCATTTTCTTCAGTCTTTTTTGCCGCGCGGTGCCCGAAGCAGAAGCAGTTCGCAAGTGCCGGTCGGCCAGCTCCTGAATTCTGAAAATTGGAAACCGAAGTCTTCATTAAAGCTAAGTACCCCGTTGGGGAAACTTTTCTTGCCTCAGACCGATGTCAGAAAAAGTTAACAATTGTATTTCTTGTGGGAAGCAAATACCGCATAAGGATTTCCATTCCCTCTGCATACCTTGTTTAGGCCCAGACCACGACGTCTCGGGCTGTCGCTTTTGCGCTACTTTCAATAAACGCACGGAGTTCGCCCAACACTTTTTTGGTAAAGCCTTTGATTATAAAATGTCGTCGGAGACTCCGACTACCGTTTTGTCCAAAAAACGCAAAGACAAGGACCAACACGCGAGGTCCGCGGTCCCCACCGACACCACGCCAAAACCAGCTACACGTGGTCCGGTTCTCAGCGAGATGCCTATGCAGTCCCTGACTACCGACGACACTTCTTTGGCGGTGTCTTCTGTAACTGAGACCGCAGGTACCTCGGCCCATACCCAGACTACAACCACTGAAGCCACTGTGAGCGTTGAGCCTCCTAATGTGGACAGGTCCACTTCCACCCATGGTGTCTTTAGACCCTCATCTTCCTTTTCCATTAAGGCCTTTACTAAGTCCAAATCAACCAGGCATCCCAAGAGGCCTGTTGCACAGGGCCCATCTCCAGGCCCCATGCCTAAAAAGCAGATGCTTAAAATGGCTGAGGATTTAATTACTCTTATCAGGGGTTCCCAACCCCCTCCAGACAAGAGACCCAGAGTGGAGGAAGATTCTCCCTCTTCTGATCAGGGCTCCATTTTTTCAGAACATTCTGATGTAGAGGAACACTCTTACTCCCCTTTTGAAGATTCTGATGCAGAGCAGTCCATTCCTTCTGTATCTCCTCCTGAGGATTTTTCTTTTGGGGAAATCTTGCACACCTTGAGGGAACACTTCCATTGGGAAGGCCAAGACTTTTCTGATTCCAAGAAAAGACTTAGGGAATTACTTTTGTTACCTCAACACAGACCTCTGGCGATACCTCCTGTCTTGGACATACTTGATGATGTTTATTCGGAGGCTTGCCTTAATCCGGATTCCCTGCCTCCTGCCCCAGTCAAGCCTGATAGGTACTACAGAGTTCCTAACTCTCACCAATTTCTTTACAAAAGCCATAATGCTGACCCTGAAACCATTTCTCAAGACCCCAAGGGAATGAAGGCCTCTACTGCTAAGAATCCACTACCTTCCGAAAGAGAGTCAAGATCCTTAGAAAGGTGGGGAAAAAAGGTATATACCTCGGCCACCCTAGCCATGAGGGCCTTAAATTGTCAGTTTCATATGCTTAAATATCAGCAGTTTCTGTTATCACA
Source organism: Protopterus annectens (assembly GCF_019279795.1). Lineage (NCBI taxonomy): Eukaryota > Metazoa > Chordata > Ceratodontiformes > Protopteridae > Protopterus > Protopterus annectens. Next base: position 1,109,233,829 of record NC_056730.1, read on the forward strand.
ATTAAGAAATAAAATGTCTCAACCTGAACAACCAGATTTGAAGGAGTTGCAGGATATGATGCATAGTGCAGAACAAGTGGGTAAACACACCTTACAATGTGGCTATGATGCCCTAGAGGCCTCAAGTAGAGCTGCTGTTACAGGATCAGTCATTCGTAGACATGCCTGGCTTAGGGAACAAATCTTGCCTGATCATGTGAAAGCTAAACTTCTAGATGCTCCTTTACAAAAGGATGTGCTATTTGGTACTAATGCTGAGGAGATATTACGGAAAATGGAAGAAAAAGCCAAATCTATGCAAACTGTCAAAGCTTTTCTACAGGTTCAACCACCACGTTTTAGCAGAAATTTGCCTTCTAAAACTGGTCCTTTCCAGCCACGGACAAGCCCCAAAGAGGTAGATACAGGCACAAGGGGCAGAGGACAATCACAAGGATCATATAGAGGCAGGCAATGGCAAACTCCAGCACCAAGAGGTGGCGAAGACAGTGCACAACAATACAGGAAACAAACCCAATGACTTCCTCCTTTCCATGCCAAGCAAGTCTCAGCTGGCAGCACCCTTGGGAGGAAAGCTGGCATTATTTACAAGAAATTGGCATATTGTCACAACAGACCAATGGATCCTGGACGTTATAAACAGAGGCTACAGATTTCATTTTCACACTCTTCCAAAAATGAGAGGCATGCCAAACCTGACACACAATCAAAGGGCAGAGGCACAACTACAAATTTCAAAGCTCATAGACATGAAAGCTATTCAAGAGGTACCTACTCACGAACAAGGTCAAGGTTTTTATTCCAGGCTATTTCTGGTGCCAAGGAAAGGAACCGACTGGAGACCCATTTTGGACTTATCCATCCTAAACACATTCTTACTGCACCAAAATTCAAGATGCTCACATTACAGCAGCTTCTTCCCATGCTGGGCAAGGAGTTTTGGCTGGTAACATTGGACCTCAAGGAGGCATACCTGCATGTCCCAATCAGACAAAGCTGCAGAAGATACCTCAGATTTCTTGCAGGTTCAATCCACTATCAATTCTCTGCATTGCCCTTTGGCTTATCTACTGCCCAGAGTATTCACGAAATGCCTGGCATCAGTAATTGCCTACTGCAGACTTCAAGGGATACAAATTTACCCTTATTTGGACGACTGCCTGATCCAAGCGGACAGCAAGCACATACTTCTGGAACATCTGGCTTATGTAACACGGTTACTGCATTCTCTGGGATACACAATCAACAAAGAGAAATCCAGGCTAACACCATCTCAGAAAATAACTTTCCTGGGTGCCAACTTGGACACAAACACCCAGATGGCCTATCTTACGCCAGAAAAACAGGGGCAACTAACTCAGTACTTCAAAATACTAGCAAATTGTACCAGGCTTACTGCAAGGAAAATCCTGCAGGCTCTGGGCTTCATGGCATCTTGCATTCTTTTAATCCCATGTGCAAAGTTGCATATGAGGAAACTTCAATGGTACCTAAAAAACCTATGGTCTCAACACAGCCACAGTTTGGAAACAATAATTCCATGTTTGCAGAAGGAATTTCTATGGTGGGCCCAAGCATGTCAAACAAACACAGGTCTCCCATTCTGCAAGCCTCAAGCAAATCAAGTCATCACAACAGACGCCTCAGATTACGCCTGGGGGGCGCACATGACAGACAGGTGCATTCAGGGCAAATGGTCCCAAAAGGAAAAGCACCTTCACATCAATCAAAAAGAAATGCTAGCAGTGATAAATGCAATTACAGCTTTCAAGGACCTCCTGCATCCAGGACAATTATTGATAAGAACAGACAACACCACAGTAATGTGGTACATAAACAAAGAGGAACACATTCATACCCCCTGTGCAGACTAGCCATGACACTTTGGAACTTGGCTCTGGAATGGCAAATCGAACTTCAAGCACAGTACTTGCCAGGTTTGGAAAACACGCTGGCAGACAATCTAAGCAGAAATATGACAGATCCACACGAATGGAAGTTGCATCCTCAAGTGTTTACAAAAATAATCCAAGCGTGGGGGAGGCCAGACATAGATCTCTTCGCCTCCCACAGGAATCATCAATTGGAAAAGTTTTGTTCAAGGACCTTTCATCCAAAGGCCTGGAGAGTGGACGCCCTTTCATTCAGTTGGACAGCACGGACAGTTTACGCTTTCCCACCTCTGCCTCTTCTGCCCAAGGTGCTCTTGAAAGCAAGAGCAGACAGACCGAAGATTATACTGATTGCTCCAGACTGGCCAAGGCAACACTGGTACCCACTCCTGAGGAGCCTAACACATACTCCTCCCTGGTCCCTACCTCTAATGCCTCTTGCTGACTCAGCACAGCTACAAAACTCTTCACAGTCAGCTGAAAACACTCAATCTCGCTGCATGGAAAATTCCTTAACACCACAACAGACCCTACTCCCCAAAGAGGTGCAGGATGTCATTTTGGAGGCCAGAAGGCCATCTACTAGAAAGGCTTACTCCAAAAATGGAAACGGTTTTGCTCTTGGAATGAGAAAAAGGCCAGGACCCTAGAAAACTGAATTTGCCTCCGGTATTACAGTATCTAGCTGAGCTGCTGAACAGTGGACTTTCATTTTCCTCCATAAAAATCCATGCCTCAGCCATTTCTGCAGAATTCAACACGGATCCACCCTTATTCTCTCACCCACTCTTAAGACAGTTCCTCAGAGGGGCTAAGAATATAAGACCACCAAGGAAACAACCAATACCAGCCTGGGATCTTAATTATATTCTAGAAAAATTAACATTGCCTCCCTTTGAACCAGCTGCCTCAACAGATTTGCAATATTTGTCCTGGAAAACAGCTTTCCTTCTGGCCATTACCTCAGCTCGTAGGGTTTCGAACTACAAGCCCTCATGGCTGTGCAGCCCTTTCTCATCTTCCATCAGGACAGGGTTTCCCTTCGAACCAACCCGTCATTTATGCCTAAAGTAGTATCCAGGGTAGCTTTAAATCAAGCCATACACTTACCTACCTTTTACCCCAATCCTCAAAACAAAGGGGAAAGGCTGCTACACTCCTTAGACATCCATAGACAGCTACGTTATTATTTGGACAGAACAAAGCCCTTCAGGAAATCAGAACAACTTTTTGTGTCCTATGCTGTAGGAGCTCAAGGGAAGCCAGTTACCAAACAGACAATTTCAAAATGGATAGGCCACTGCATACGGTTTTGTTACTCCTATCATGGAAAATCTGTCCCTACAGGCATCAGATCACACTCCACCAGGACCACAACTACCTCTACAGCCTTCCTCAGAGGAGTTCCTACCAAAGATATTTTGGAGGCAGCCACTCGGAGTTCTGTGCATACCTTCACAAAACACTACCACCTGTCTTTATATTCCAAAACTAGAGCAGGCTTTGCCACTGCTGTGTTGCAGGGCATTCTGGCTCATCCCAGTTCCACCTAGTGCCTACCACCCTGTGCGTAGCTTTGGGATTCTACCCATCTGTGATTACTGCAGCTGTATGCACGATGAACATAGTACAGTTTTGTACCTACCATAAATGTAGATGTTTGAGTGCTAATACAGCTGCAGTACAGTTTTCCCGCCCTCCTTCCCCTCTTGGTAAAGGCCTAGGGCCTAAACCCTCTTCATACAACCTGATTGGGTTATCCTTCTATGGTATATTTGCTTGCAACTACTGATTTTTGATTATATTGCATTGCATGTATATAAATATAATTTATGTATTGCCTTCCTTCTGGGGGCACCTGACATCTGGGGCAAGAAAGACTGAAGAAAATGGCGTTGGCTGTGTCTTATATACCCCTGCCTCACTGACGTCAGGAAAGAAAGCGACAATAACCGACGCCGGACCTAGACTTTGGAATTCGGCCGACCGAGGACCCGCCTGACGGCAGAAAACCCATCTGTGATTACTGCAACTGTATTAGCACTCGAACATCTACATTTACGGTAGGTACAAAACTGTACTTTCTGTCATATGGGAACTCACTGGCCTATCACTCCTCAACATTGACTGCATCAGAGTTTCCAGTTTCCTGTTCCTTCCCTTGCTGTCTAGCTTCAAGTGAATGTTTATACTGGTTTTCTGTGGAAGGCTCCAAAATATCTTGATATGGTACCTGACCAACTGCTTCCTGTTCCACTGGTTTCCCCTTAATTTGGATATCAGTTGCTCTATCCTGTTGTGGTGCTTTCTGCATTTGATTTTCTACACTGAATCCTTCTCTTTGCCTCTGTCCATTACCTCAATTTCTATTTCTTTGACTTCTCCATTACTAATCTCTTTTTCTGCTTTTCCTCTTTGTCTTCTTATTTTTTGTATTGTAAAGTTTTCCATATCCGGATTCCTTTGCCTATATTTTTCTTCAAATATCTTTGGTGCTGCTCTTTTTGTATTGATTAGTTTAGCTTTCTCCTTTGCATGAATATTACACCGTAATAAATCTCTTTTCCTTTCCCATGTCCAGATTTCTTCTTCACATGTCTCCTGATCATCTTGCTTCTTTTTGTTTTGGGGACTCACTCCATCATGCTGTGATGTAATCTGTGTTAGACTTTCTACATTTAATCCTTCACTTCACAGGCCTGGCCCCATTGTAGGAATGTTTCCTTATTTTGAGGATTCTACTCTTGCAATTTTTTTCCAGTCCTGGCACCTGTGCGCCTACCAGGATTGGGCACTTTTTTTATCCTGCGCCTTGTGCACCCAGCTATCTTTTTCTTTTTCTTTTTGATTTACTTCTGTGCATGATATATGCTATATAAACACAGTCTATATATCAGTGTCGCTTTGGTGAGATTTTGTGAAAAACAGGATCCACCTCGCAAAGGTACTCACTGAGACATGAGGATGAATTCACTTTCAGCACTACTACTCTCCTTTACTTGCTGACTTTTCATCTCTCCATCAGGACCACGTCAGGCAGTGAGAATCCATGTCGACCTTCAAACATAGCTTAGATAAATGGATGGCAGCCCTAAAACATACTGTTGGATTTACAGGCCTCCTTGAAAAGGTTGGTAGAGCCTGAGACTGGTTATTGGCAATACAAGCATGGCCTCTGATCAAATACCCCTGTATTTCCTATGAGTCCTGTGAAAGAAGACCTAGTAGTGTGTCTTTAGTAGTAACCTATAGCAGCTCAAAAAATAATACAACTCCTAAATGGACTCTAGCTGCAGCAGCCATTAAATTACATAATGCAGCAGCGCTTATCCCTCCACCCTCCACTCAAATATTACTCAGATCAACATTTTGGACATAATAAAATAAAATGCACATCAAACAACATAATAATTCTAGGGGATTTTAACCTGACACTTCCCTGTTTTCTAGGCACAAAAATAAATGAAATAGAGAGTCGATTATCCAAACTAATTGGGACCTAGGGTAGTTCGGATAATCAAACATACTTTAACTGGATAAAAAAACTTCTAAAATCTTGTTTTTTTCTGCACACAGGGAATATACTTTCATCCATTCACCAATTCCATTGGACAGTAAAGAATATTTTTCACACACAAGCTCAAAAAACATGCACAAGTGAATTCATATTGCATATTCAGACTTTTTTCCTAACCCAAAACTTTGGAAAGCTGCGTTCGTATAACTGACATTACTGATAAGCACCGTTCTGATAATCGACTCTCCTACTGTAGCTTTCTTCTGCTCTACCAGCTCACCCAACTTTATTGTTCCTACCAGACCCAGTTCTACCTCTGGTAATGAATGCCTTCTTTCTTGATGTCATTACAACAAGAAAACCCCTCAAAAATTTAAAGATATTATGTTACACTCTTACAGCCTGAGTGGCCACCTACTCATTCAAACCCTCTTGTCATTTTGATAATTGAAAAAAAAAACAGGACCAAACTGATAGGTGGTTAAAACCAACAAATTATCAAGAAAACCACCAAATTAATGTGCAGTAGAAAGAAAATAACTGGATTTAGCATTCTAAGTTTTATTCAACCGCTTTCGTCTACCACGAGTACTTCAGAAAGCATTCACAATACAAGCACCAAAGACTTAAATATATTTGGTCAACCAACCTTAGAATCAATTAAATAATTAACATCAGTTTCTTATAAAACATTTAAAGAAACAAATCACTAAAAACTATACTGTTAATAAGATATCAAATGTCATTTCAAAAAAATAATTTATTGACTTTAAGCCTCTTCTCTTAAAAAAAAAAAAAAATATTATTTATTATCTTGTTTAAACCAGGATATTTGTCAACCTTAGTTTAATTTGCCATTCGGCCTCCCTTATTTCTACTTTATTTCTATTGCTTCTTCTCCTTAAATCTGATGGGACTTGTTCAAGAACTGAAAATAAAAGCTTTTTGTATCTGCTACAACTTAATGAATGATTAAATAGAGTTTCTTTCATCGTTGACCTATATAACATACAAATGTTCCTTAATTCTTTTTTCTAAGGTTCTGGTAACTAATATAAACTATGCCTTTAGATCTACAACTGAACCTCCCAGGGACAATAATGGTATATTAAATATGTTCTAGTAAGACATAAGGTCCTTTATAAATAAATCTGCAAGCTGTGCAGGTTCCACATGTATAAGTTCCTTTATTTTTATCAGCTGTAGGTAAAGGAACCTGAGTGTTATCTTTTTGTAATAAAGTTTTAAATCTGTTATTCTTTTTATAGACAAAAATAGGGTGACTACTTACCACCACAAATAATTCTGCATTGTCTTCTAACATTTCCAGTTTGCAGCAATATCACTTCTAATAGCATAAGCATCCACACACATATCCAAGAAACAAACTGGGGTATTCCCAGTAAAGGATGGTCTGTTAACACTTAGCACTGCCCCTTGTTTTTTGGTGACAGCCTTAAACAGAATAAGTTTGGCCCTCCTATTATTTTGTATTCCATAAATTCCAGCACATATCATTGAATCTAAATTCATATCTGAATTTAAAGAAGACTGTACTTATCACTGAGCTCAGTAAACTGGTCACCTCTATATGCTAACTCTTGCACTGCACATATTCACTGTCCAGACCACTCAGTTGCACAACATAGATTTCCTTATCACATAAAAAAGAGCAGGAGGACAAAAATAAAATAAAAAAAAGTAGCACTCCATCTGCAAGTACAAACTAGAAATAAAAAGTGAAGTCAATCTACCTATCCAGCAATCTCCACAGTTCCATTACCAAACCCAAGCTATTGTAGAAAACAATTAAAAGTAGCTCATACTTTAATAATAGAAAAATGACTATATAATAACCACACCTGATGTTAAATCCAAAGTCAGTACTCCATTATTCCACATAGTCCACCCAAGCAAACATTACAACCAGCACCTCTCAAACCTAGTATACCTCTCGCTACAGGTCCCCCACCAAATCTTAACCCTCCATACCCTTTTCTGTATCACAATTCCAGTAATGATAGCAACAATGCAATAACCCATATTCATCTAATTTTCATCAGTGCTTCCCCAATAAACCAAATCTGGTAATCCTTCGTAAACTAGCCATAATTCTAACATCTAACAACTATATTCTGCGTCCCAAAAATTTCCTTTAAATTAGATTGTAGACTCATTTGGTTGTTTTCAGTATCACATTTTTCTAATAATATTGTAATCTTAAGGTTTTATTTCACTGCTTTCCTAAAAGTAGACGTTAAACCTCTATCCAAACCTTTTGCACATATCATCGACCTGTCCCTCACCGATGGTGTAGAGCCTTCCCAATTTAAAAAAAAGGAAAGAAAAGCACTCAAACCTTACAGGACATCCAATACATATCCATGTTGTGCCCTATCACAAACATATTTGAAAAAGTAATTTATAAACACATTCTAGAATACCTTAATAAATGTGGGTTACTCATCAACTCTCAACATATTTTCCATGATAGCCACAACACCCATACTGTCATTTATACAGTTATAGGCAGTAGTTTTTGCTGCAATGGAAAGTGGGAGGTTAACAGAAGTAATTTTTATTGACCGTGGTCTGACATTTAAAAGCATTAATCATGTAATACTAAGTAAGATGATCAATGTTTGCTTTGAGCATAACATCATTCATTGGTTTAACAACTCTCTCTCTCTCCTAGAACCTTTACTATCCAGGGAGGTGGTAACATCTCAGTAAGTGTCTACTTTTCTGCAAGGGTCCTGCGGGGATTGGTTCTTGGATCCATACTGTTCTTATTATTTGCTAATGACATTAACTGAGTAATACCCTGCACCAACCTTAACCTTTACTCCAGTGACATTAAACTATATAGAGAAGCCCCCTTGACCTGCACTTTACAAAACCTGTTTCAAGATGACTTTAACAACCTTAATTTCTGACTGTGTAAGAACCAGCTCACAGTAAATCTAAACAAAACTAAAACACTCTTTTAGCACCCCTAGAAAACTCGCTAATCAAAACCCTTATATGTGCACTCTCACAACAGTCAACCAGTAGCATTTACATTCAAAAAGCATACCAGAACAATTACAACTGTAGTCAACACTTGGTTAAAAGCTTATTATTCAGTATGGCATAAAAAAGCTAGAAGGGCCATAGCACAAAATGTATGTTTTTATTGAGAATAGAATACACTGCCCCTATTGTCTCTCTCTGCTTCTTTACAAACATACATACATATATTTCAAGCAAACGCATTTATGCCCTTCTGGCCTGCTTATATACCAAAACAGATGTTCCCGTAGTAAGTGTCCAGGCTGTTTTTAAAAATATGTAAACTACTAGTGCTTGCTTTAATGTAATTTGTTGTCTATTCCATGCATCAGCTGCTCTCTGAGAACCAGTTAGTGCACTTCTCATTCCTACAGAATCTTCTCTATAGGTTCTTTGATTCCATGCATCAGCTGCTCTCTGAGAACCAGTTAGTGCACTTCTCATTCCTACAGAATCTTCTCTGTAGGTTCTTTGATTCCATGCATCAGCTGCTCTCTGAGAACCAGTTAGTGCACTTCTCATTCCTACAGAATCTTCTCTATAGGTTCTTTGATTCCATGCATCAGCTGCTCTCTGAGAACCAGTTAGTGCACTTCTCATTCCTACAGAATCTTCTCTGTAGGTTCTTTGATTCCATGCATCAGCTGCTCTCTGAGAACCAGTTAGTGCACTTCTCATTCCTACAGAATCTTCTCTGTAGGTTCTTTGATTCCATGCATCAGCTGCTCTCTGAGAACCAGCTAGTGCACTTCTCTTTCCTACAGAATCTTCTGTATAGGTTCTTTGATTCCATGCATCAGCTGCTCTCTGAGAACCAGTTAGTGCACTTCTCATTCCTACAGAATCTTCTCTGTAGGTTCTTTGATTCCATGCATCAGCTGCTCTCTGAGAACCAGTTAGTGCACTTCTCATTCCTACAGAATCTTCTCTATAGCTTCTTTGATTCTTTTCTGCCATTTGGTACCCCAAACATTCCTAGAGGCACTTGTCTCTAAATGTCATATGTACCTAAATAAGGTCTCCTTTTAAATATCTATATCAAACTCGGTATAAGTTCAGATATTTTTGTCTTTTATAATAACTTAAATTTTCACATCCTTGAATGCCTTTGGTATATTTCCACTGTACTCTTTCCATTTTATTCATGCCTGTTTTCTTAAAAGGTTTCAGTATTTGGTATATATGATGGTGTAATGATGAATGTTAGTGCATATGCTCTGCAAGTTGCGTGTGCGATGGATGAGAAAGAAAAATTTTGGAGTGAATTGGATGAAGTGGTGGTGAGTGTACCCAAGGGTGAGAGACTGGTGATTGGAGCGGATTTCAGTGGGCTTGTTGGTGAAGGGAACAGAGGGGATGAGGAAGTGATGGGTAGGTATGGTGTTAAGGAGAGGAATGCAGAAGGTCAGATGATGGTGCATTTTGCGAAAAAGATGAACATGGCTGTGGTGAATACATATTTTAAGAAGAGGGAGGAGCACAAGGTGACGTACAAGAGTGGAGGAAGTTACACACAAGGGGATTATATTATATGCAGGAGGGTCAGTCTGAAGGAGATTGGAGACTGTAAAGTGGTGACAGGGGAAAGTGTAGTTAGATAGCATAGAGTGGTGGTCTGTAGGATGACGTTGGCAATCAAGAAGAGGAGGAGGAGTGTGAGACCAGTGCCAAGGATTAAATGACGGAAGTTGAAAAAGGGTGATTGTGAGGTGGAGTTCAGGGAAGAGTTAAAGACAGGCACTGGGGGGGCAGCGGAGAGTTACCGAATAGCTGGGTAACTACAGCAGAGCTGGTAAGGGAGACAGCTAGAAAGGTGCTTGGTGTGACATCTGGACAGAGGAAGGAGGTCAAGGAGACCTGGTGGTGGAATGAGGTAGTACAGGAGAGTATACAGAGGAAGAGGCTGGTGAAGAAGTGGGATTGTCAAAGAGATGAAGAAAGTAGACAGGAGTATAAGGAGATGAGGTGCATGGCAAAGAAGAGGTGGCGAAGGATAAGGATAAGACATATGGAGAGTTGTATGAAAGGTTGGACACTAAGAGAAAAGGAAATGTACCGATTGACTAGACAGAGGGACCAAGCTGGGAAAGATGTGCAGCAGGTAAGGGTGATAAAGGATATTGAGGAAAACTTACTAACAAGCGAGGAGAGTGTGTTGAGCAGATGGAAAGAGTACTTTGCGGGGCTGATGAATGAAGAGAATGAGAGAGAGAGAAGGTTGGATGATATGGAGATAGTGAAGCAGGAATTGAAACAGATTATCAGTAAGGAAGTAAGGACAGCTACGAAGAGAATGAAGAATGGAAAGGCTGTTGACCCAGATGACATACCAGTGGAAGCATGGAGGTGCTTAGGAGAAATGGCAGTGGAGTTTTTAACCAGATTGTTTAATGAAATCTTGGAAAGTCAGAGGATGCCACATGAGTGGAGAAAGTGTTTTGGTACCTATCTTTAAGAATAAGGGTGATGTGCAGAGCTGTAGTAACTACAGAGGGATACAATTGATCAGTCACAGCTTGAAGTTGTTAGAAAAAGTAATGGAAGCTAGGTTAAGAAGGGAGGCGATGATTAGTGATCAGCAGTATGGTTTCATGCCGGGAAACTCTGAGAGTGTTGATGGAGAAATATAGAGAAGGTCAGAAGGAGTTGCAATGCGTCTTTGTGAACTTAGAGAAAGCATATGGCAGGGTGCCTAGAGAGGAGTTGTGGTATTGTATGAGAAAGTCAGGAGTGTCAGAGAAGCATGTAAGAGTGGTGCAGTATATGTACGAGGGTAGTGTGACAGTGGTGAGGTCTGCAGTGGGAGCGAAGGATGCGTTTAAGGTGGAGGTGGGATTACATCAAGGATCAGCCCTGAGCCCTTTCTTATTTGCATCGGTGATGGACAGGTTGACAGACGAGATCAGACAGGAGGCCCCGTGGACTATGATGTTTGCAGATGACATTGTGATCTGTAGTGAGAGTAGGGATCAGGTTGAGGAGACCCTGGAGAGGTGGAGATGTGCTCTAGAGAGGAGAGAAATGAAGGTCAGCAGGACTAAGACAAAATAGATGTGTGTGAATGAGAGGGAGGATAGAGGAATAGTGAAAATGCACGGAGTAGAGGTGGGGAAGGTGGATGAGTTTAAATACTTGGGTTCAACAGTTCAGAGTAATGGTGAGTGTGGAAGAGAGTTGAAGGAGAGTACAGGCAGGATGGAGTGGGTGGAGAAGAGTGTCAGGAGTGATTTGTGACAGAAGTACCAGTAAGAGTGAAAGGGAAGGTCTACAAGAGGGTAGTGAGACCAGCTATGTTATATGGGTTGGAGACTGTGGCATTGACAAAAAGGCAAGTGTCAGAGCTGGATGTGGCAGAGTTAAAGATGTTAAGATTTGCACTGGGTGTGACGAGGATGGACAGGATTAGGAATCGGTATATTAGAGGGTCAGCTCAGGTTGGACGGTTTGGAGACAAAGCCAGAGAGGCGATATTGCATTTGTTTGGACATGTGCTGAAGAGAGATGCTGGGTATATTGGGAAAAGGATGCTAAGGATGGAGCTGCCAGGTAAGAGGAAGGCCTAAGATTAGGTTTATGGATGTGGTGAGAGAGGACATGCAGGTGGTTGGTGTGACAGAGCAAGATGCAGAGGACAGGAAGAAATGGAAACAGATGATCCGGTGTGGCAACCCCTAAAGGGAACAGCCGAAAGAGAAGTATTATTATTATTATTCCATACTCAAGTTTGGGTCTGATATAACTAACAAACTGATTTAATCATTTCTGATTTCATAGACTATATAAATATTTTATACAGCCTATAGTTCTATAACCGTCATTAACAAATTGGTTGATATAAGGAAAAACTCAAAGTTGGATCTACTCCTATACCCAAGTCCTTAAATAAATCTACAGTTTCAATCACTGTGTGGTGTATTAAGTATTCACCTTTCAGTTTGTCTCCCAAACCTCATATGCTTAGTTTTTGATGCATTTATAAGCATATTATTCTCTTGTGCCCAATTGGTCAATTTAGTCAAGTTATTTTGTAGTCATGCCATGTCTGTAACACATGTAATCAGTTTACCCAATTTCAGGTTGTATGCATAAAGACTGTACAACACCTCAGATAAAAAAAAATAGATCTGAAAGATGCTCTGTAAACAAATATGAGCATAGGACAGAGCCCTATGGGACACCCTGACTGTAACCAAGAGTTTCATCTGTCCAATTGATGTATGATACTTGCCGTAAGCAATGCAGCTGTCTATCTTAAGAGTACATCAATACGTAGTTGTTTTAATTTATTAATCATTGTCTTGTGTATGACCCTATCGAATACGAAGTTTAGTTGGTATAAATTACATCACAGAGCAATTTTTCATTCGTAGCTATAATTATACTGTTATAGAACATCCCTTTACAGGTGGTAATAAATCTAGTTTCATCATATGCGTGCTGATATGTGGTTTCAGTTCCCAACCTTTCCAGTTCTGACAATAACTTATCCAGTATTATATTTTCCATTATTTTTCTACGACATGAAAGTAGATTTAAGGGTTTGTATGACTCTGAGTTTGTTCTACTCCACTTTCCCTTAAAGACAAGTTTAAGTGCATGTCTCCAAGCTTGAGGAATCTGTCCATATTTGTATGACCTAATAAACGGGTATAATAGTACTATTATTTCATGCTTAAGTGTTCTCATGTCATTATTATTAATGCCACCTCCTCCCTGTGCTTTGTTTAGATCCAGTTTGTATAGTTCTTTTTCAATAGAGTCTAATGTGATTTCAGTATCTGAGGTTACTTGGCTACCACTATTACAACTTATCACCTGCTTCATACAGCAACATTATTTTGCATTAGATTTTGTAAATGCATCTATAATCTACTGCGTCTGAGAATACGGTTTATCCATTTCTCTGTCTTTACTCCTTCCACATTTTATGCATCTATAAAATGGTTTCTTATTATGCTCAATTATCTTTATATATTTTTTCTTAAAATTTTTCTTGATCTTGTCTCACACTATGCTTAATTTGTTTTTCTAGCTTGTTTATTTCAGTTTTCAAAGCTGTAGTTTAACCTCTTTTCCATTTCTTATATTATTTTGTCTCTCGCCTTAATCAACTATCTTGTTGTTATGGAAGTTTATCCTCCTGACAAGTGTATGCCTAGATTCTGATGTTTTTTTTTTTTTTTTTTTTTTGCCTTCAAGCAATTTCTCTTTCAAAACTTTCTACATTCCTTCTGCAGTTTTTCACGGAACACATCACTCCAATTAGTTTTACATAGTGGCTGTTTTCCTTCCATATAATCTATTATTACACAATAACTGACCAGGTCAGCCCAACCAGTGTGCCCATTATAAATCCAAGAATATGCCAATGGAAAAAGGTCTGGCTGCCCAGACGTTTTTCCATAAGTATATATTTTTTTAAATAAATTTACAAAACCGAAGACCTCAAACGAATGAGGGAGATGGCACAGAGAAAGATAAAAGGATAATCAGGTACGTTATGCAAAATAAAGAAACTTACCTGATTATTTTATTTATTTATTTATTTATCATTTGTTGACCAGGAAAGCCCGACTAGGTTCCACAGAGCCTGTTTTCAGCGGAGGCCCGGGGAGAAATGCTCCAGATGCATGTCTTTGGAATGTGGGAGGAAACTGGAGTACCCGGAGGAAGCCCACGCGAACACAGGGGAACATGCAAACTCTACACAGAAGGCACCCCAGCCAAGAATCGAACCGGTGAACCTCTTGCTGTGAGGCGACAACGTTAACCGATGCACCACTGCGCCGCCCTGGATTATTCTTTTATTTCATCTGTCCTGTCTCACCTGAATGTTAAAAGTCTCCAGGTTTCTTTTTTCTTAATTAAAAAAAAAATCAAAGGAGATCTTCCTTTCTGCATTGATTCTTTTATACTGCACTGATGTACTGAGTAAGCATGGGAGCTCAAGTCCCATACGCACGTGCAGTACATCAGGAAAGCCCCAGGATACCATAGAAAACGCAGAAGGGCACCAAGGCTCCATTATCCAAAGACATTATTTAAGAAAAGTAAGTATTTTTTTTCTTAAATAATGTCATTGTATAACAGCAATAACTGACCATGTTATTTGCTTTGCCCTCGTAATTAAACCATGCCAACCGTGAGTAAATCTTCAGTATATCACACCAACGCTGTCGGTTATTGCTATATTAATCTTCTGTGCATTGGTTTAGATTTCAGTTTGGCAGAATTACCTAGTAACAAATTAACCTTTAGAACCCCATGACAGCACATCAGCGGTGGTAAAACTTGACAGGAAGTAACAGTAATTTCTTTAGAAATGCAGCATGTATAGTGTGTTTCATTCCCTGGTAGTTTGTTTTTTACAATCTGAAGCAATAGTTGCTCCTGAACATACATTGTGAATAATTTCCTTAATAATATTGTTGAATCAATATTATTCCAATCTGTTTGTGGTAGAAAGGCACCATCTTTTGATGTAGCTTTTCTGCCTTGCTTCATAGGAATCCCCAGTAGTGTGGTCACATTCCCCTCAGCAAATGTTTCATCCTGTGTTTTGGCCAACTTCCAGTCAACTCACGGCTGTCTCGTTGGCCTGCACTGTGAGACCCTGCGTCGGTGGAACACTAAAGTGCTTTCAGCTACACTAGTGTATGTTAGAGTTGTATTTAATCTGTCCTCTAAACTGAAGACTCTTTCCCCTTTCATAGGTAGGTACTAGGCTATTGGCCCAAGGGCCTAAGTAAGCCTAGCCAATAAGGTTCCCTGGCTTACACCACCCAAGAAAGTTATTTTCCTGTGCCCCTGTCGAGCAGAGCCACAGAAGGGATCCCTGGGGTGTATTTCCTATTCACTCATCAAGATTTTTCTTGAAGAGTGCTAATGAGGAACTTTGCTTGACATAGATGGGTAGCTTGTTCCAGAATATGGGAAATCTCTAGGACAGGAATCTATCCCTCCAGCATGTCCTGTTTATTGTGGTGACAAGGTATGGGCCTCTAGAGTGTGTAGCTCGGAGGGAATGGGATTTCTTTAGGTGTAGCATGTCCAACAGCTCTGGGTTTGACATAGCTTTATATGTTAGGCAGAGATCACCTCGGAGTAGGCAGTATGCTACGGAGTAAAGCTGGAGTTTTTTGAGACCGTCAGTGCAGGGCATCTGTTTGAGGCCAATAATCCTCTTTGTGAGGTACTTCTGTGGCCTTCCTAGCTGCTGCAGATGTCTTGTGAAGTACATTCCAAAAGGGGCGTTGCACTCTATAATGGGTCTAATGAGTGTCGAGTAGAGGGGAACAATGGCCTCTTTTTTCCTGGATGAGAACCCTTTTGTAATGAGGTGTGCCATGTAAAAGGATTTCCTGACTACTGTGGCGATGTGATTATCAAAGGAGAGACTACTGTCCACCTGGGTCCCAAGGTCGCTTATCACACATTCGGCATGAAGTAGAATGCCGCCTATGTGGTAGTTCATGGGTACAGAGTTTTTACCAAAGGGGATGACAATGCACTTTTTGACTTTGAGCTTGAGGCCATGGCTCTGACACCAGGCATCTGTCTCAGTGAGGCCCTTCTGTAGGATACCCACATCATTTGGGGAGTCGACTATGGCTCCTAGTTTGCAGTCATCTGCGAACTTCATTAGCCAAAGGTCTTCTGTGTTAGCCTGTACTTCAGAGAAGTAGATACAAAGCAGGAGAGGTCCCAGGACTGAACACCCGGACATCCCTATCCTTTGCCCCTTCCAATATAGCCTGGTTTAAAAGCGATCTGTCAAATAGACAACAATCTGTCCAATGGCAAAGTGTACTATCCCCCTTACTCCCAACTACCATAGGTGTACCACAAGGCTCCATATTAGGCCCACTTCTTTTCTCCATATTTACCAATAATCTCCATACCACCACACAGCATGCTTCACTTATACAATACGCTGGTGATTCAACGCTTACCTGTTCAGCTCCATTATTTCCCACCCTCCCACCCTACAACAACTCACTCAGGAATCCTTTAGCTCTGTGGAAAGTTGGATTACTCAGATCCAACTTATCCTAACCAAATTACTACTTTTCACCTCCAACAAAATCATTTCCACCTCTCTATCCTTCACTTTCTCCTCCCAAAAATGGCACTATTATCACTCCCTCTGACCACGCCAAACTCCTAGGCATTGAAATTGATAAAAATCTACACTTCAACGTCCACATTTCACAGACTATCAAAAAAGTCCATTAAAAAATGGGAACACTATATAGGCACAGGAAATCCCTCTCGAAACAAGCATGGATTACCCTAGCCCAAACTCAACTCCTACCCTAATGTATGCTGCTACAATTCTTACCCAGCTTAGAAAACTATTTTTCTAGCTAGTTTCACTGTGTGTGAGGTATTAACTGGAAATTTACCTGGAAATTGTCCACTTTTATTAAGCATCTGTTGGGTTGTTTGATTCTGATAACTTGTTTGCAGTTAAAAGCTTTCTCTAGAGGCTCCTTTAGCTGTTTAAAACTTTCATTTAAAGGCTCACTGCTGCTTTTCTGCTGTGAGAAACATTTCTGCAGTTATTTTCTAAGTAGTGTGGATATTTCTGGCATTGTCCATATTCAGGCTTATATTTGGGCCTAGTGTTTGTGGAGGCTGTGTGTTTGAGCACATATTCAGGGACATCTTGGTTTATCCAAAGCCATCAGGCATTTCAGTGAGAGAGAATTGTTTAAGGTCATTGGCTGACTGAGGTCACCTGGACTACAGCTAGACTAAGCACCTCATTGGTTCTTTTGAGCTTTTTTTTCTTAAAAGTTGTCTCAGGTTTCAACTTTCTGTTACCTAAGAAGTTAAGTTGTGAGTGTTTCTGCCATTTCACACTGAGCTAATCAAAGGAAGGACACTGAGCAAACTTGGATCTATAATATATAACATTAAGTACCCTGTTTTTTGCTTATTTTTTCACGTTATCTATAGCACGTTGTGTACTGTATATTTTTCTAGCTAGTTTCACTGTATGTGAGGTATTAACTAGAAATTGTCCACTTTTATTAAGCATCTGTTGGGTTGATTCTGATAACACTCATGTCACTGTGATGCACTCAGGTCACTCCACAACAAGTACAAATATGACTCTGTCATTGTCTATGTTGGTGTGAATGACCTGAGACGTACCTCCCTGGACTACATGAAAAGGGACATGGAGGAGATGTCCGATCTTGTAGCCCAGGCAGGTATGACCCTAGCCCTGAGTAGCATCCTGCCATCACCCAGAATGATACCACAGTACAAGGACAAAATGATTGACTTCAACAATTGGCTAAGCTTCTGGTGTCATTCTAAGGGGATCTAGTATCTGTCTGCCTGGGATGACATGATCGACAAACCACGATGCTTTGACAGAGATGGCCTGCACCGGTCTCCCCTGGGATTCCCGATACTGGCTAAGGCTCTAGCCACCCCTATTGTGCCTTTTTTAGGCAAGGTTCAAATGACAAATTCATCACCATAACAAGTACAGGCAAGAAGAATCTGAGGGTATTGCTACTCAATGCTAGAAATCTAAACCTCAAAATGCACTCAGTCGAGGCACTCCTGAAAATGGAGAACATCGACATCTGTGCACTGACAGAGACCTGGTTCAAGGCTGCAGAGAGTACCCCTGCATTGCCAGGCTATAATTCATACCACACCTTTCGGCTACCTAATCTGGACCGAAACACTAAAGGTGGAGGCATGTCCATATTCATTAAGGATATCCACACCTCCAGGCTAGTTGTTCAGCATAATGCATCCGAGATTATCCAAGTGCAACTACTCTGGGCAAGACCGCAATCAAAATTGTAGCTTGCTACAGATCCTCCAGCATGCCCCAGGATTCCCACTCCTCATGTCTGATACACTGGAAAATATTAGGGTACAACCTAACACCCTAATAATGGGCAATTTCAACTACCCTACCATTAACTTGGAAAACTACTCATGTACCAACTCTTGTGCTCAACGTTTTCTGGAATTCATAAATTCCAATGCCTTGGATCAACTTATCCACACCCCCACCAGGGGCAGCAATATCCTAGACCTGGTTATTACCAGCATGGGCAACCTGTGTGCCACACCAGAGGTCAATTCCTCGTTGGTCAGATCCGACCACAAGCTAATCACCCTAGACATCCACATCCCTCCCTCCACCCCACATTAGGGAAACCACAGTTACAAATTTCTCCAAAGCAAACTTCACGCTTCTTAAGACAGAAGTGGCAAACTTCACGACACCCATGCTGACGGACAATAGAGGTAAGACTGCTGAATCCTACACAAATGCACTTTATAAGCACTTACACGAGTGCATGGATTGTGCAATCCCTAACAGAACCAAGATGCTATCCTCCAAAAAAAGGAAGCCAATGTGGTGGTCCCCTGCCATAAACAAACTCTACAACAGAAGAAAGAAACTGTTGCAAAAAAGAGTAAAATCCCATGATTGGAGAAACTCCCTGGTCAGCCTCAGTAAGAAGCTGAGATCCCTCATAAAATCCTCCAAAGCTAGTTGTTGTTGTGTTTTTCGGCTTATCCCGGTTAGGGGTCGCCACAGCGGAACTCTGGTCCACTAATGAGTGGTAGTGGATTTTTACGTGCCGAGTTACCAGCCCTGACGCACAACCTTCAACGAAGGTATGCCCATTCACGCATGCCTCCGCACAGAAGACGCTCTAGCTGAGAGTCGAACGCAACAACGTCTTGCTGTGAGGCGACAACGCTACTGCAGCACCCCTCGCTACTGACTCTAAAGACAACCATAAAGCATTCTATAGCTATGTCAAGAATCTCAATGGCAATACTCAGATCTGCTCTGAGTTACAGAACAATGGCACTAAATATACAGAAACAACTGATATTGCCTACATCCTGGCAGATAGGTTCAGTGCTAACTTTACCCCCTGTCATCCCCTAAAGGGCCCATCTCTATACCAGAAGAATGCAAAGTTCCTGTAATCATGGCTGCACAGGTAAAAAACACACTTTCCAAAGCCAAGAACACAACATCCATGGGACCTGACAACATCCCAGGTTGTGTTCTACATGAACTACAGAACAAACTGACAGCCCACCTAAGTACCATGTTCAATCATAGCCTCACCTCAAGCTATGTACCCACTGAATGGTGCACAGCGGCTTTTATCCCACTCCACAAAGGGGGAGCCACCACAGACCCCGGAAACTACTGTCCCATTAGCCTAATGAGACTGGTCTGCAAGGCTATGGAACGTATCATCATGGAACTTATAAACAATGACATTGGTAATCTCCAAACTCAGGACCCCACCCAGTTCGGGTTTGTAAAAGGCAGATCATGTTTCCTAAACCTGATAGACTTCTTTGAAGCAGTTACCAAAGCCGTAGATGAGGGTAAGGTGGTTCACACAGCCTATCTAGATCTTGCCAAGGCTTTTGACACCATCCCCCACTCTGGAATTATAATTAAACTCACTAAACTAGGTATAAATCCCTATGTCACAAGATTGGTTGCCAACTGGCTCATTGTCAGAACCCACACTGTGAAGTAGCAGACTCCAAATCCAACTTCAGACCAGTGACAAGTGGAGTACCACAGGGTTCAGTCCTGGGTCCTCTCCTGTTTGGTATCTACTTCTCTGAAGAGCATGCTAACACAGAAGGTCTTTGGCTAATGAAGTCCGCAGATGACTGCAAACTAGGAGCCATAATCAAAACTCCAAAACATGTGGACATCCTACAAAAGGGCCTCGCTGAGACAGATGCCTGGTGTCAAAGCCATGGCCTCAAGCTCAATGCCAGAAAGTGCATTGTCAACCATTTTGGTAAAAACTCTGTGCCCATGAACTACCACATAGGCGGAAGTCTACTTAACACCGAAAGTGTGATGAGACCTTGGGACACAGGTCGACAGTAGTCTCTCCTTTGATAATCACATCGTCACAGTAGTCAGGAAATCCTTCTACGTGGCACACCTCATCACAAAAGGTTTCTCTTCCAGGAAAAAAGAGGTCATTGTTCCCCTCTACTCGTCACTCAATAGACCCATTATAGAGTACAATGCCCCTTTTGGTATGCACCTCACAAGACATCTACAACAACTGGAAAGGCCACAGAAATACCTCACAAAGAGGATTACCGGCTTCAAACTGATGCCCCACGCAGACCGTCTCAAAAAACTGCAACTTTACTCTGTTGCATATCGCCTACTCAGAGGCGATCTCTGCCTAACACACAAAGCTGTGTCAAACCCAGAGCTTTTAGACATGCTCCACTTAAAGAAATCCCAATCCTACAAGCTACACACTCTAGGGACCTAAACCTTGTCACCACAGTAAACAGAACATGCTGAAGGGATAGATTCCTGTCCCAGAGACTTCCCATACTCTGGAACAAACTACCTATCTATATCAAACAAAGCTCCTCATTAGCACTCTTCAAGAAAAATTTTGATGATTGGATGGGAGATAGGAAATTCACCCCGGGGATCACGTCTGTGGTTCTGTTCAACAGTGGCACAGGAAAATAATTTTCTTGGGTGGCGAAAGCCAGGGTACCTTTTGGCTAGGCTTATGTAGGCCCTAGGGCCAATAGCCTAGTACCTACCTATGAACCTTTCCAGAGTTGAATCATGTAATAAAATCGCCAAGTTTACAAACAGCTCCACCTTTAGAACCCACCATTGCCAGGCTCTAAGGGAACAGCAATGGCTGGAACTGCCCCAGTTACTAACCTATCACCAATTAGTCATTGCCTACAATGTGGTAACACATCCAGAAAAAAAACCTGCACTAGGCCAACTTCTCACCCACTATAATACAAATTGTCCTCTCCAATATTTCTGACAAACCCCTCCTCTGTATCTCTAGGACTAACAGTACTGCAGGAAAAGCACTGTTCTCCCACTCCATAGCTCAAATCTGGAATAATCTCCCTCCTGCTCTGATTTCAGCCCCTACCTCTTCTTACTTTAAAAGCTCACTTAGAACACACTTAAAGAATAAGTGGCTATGCCCATGTATTACAAAAGTCCTCAAATGATTCCACTAACATACGTCACTTCCTAATATACCTACTGTAATCTATATTACAGACTAGGTCTTCGCCTAATGCTGATTGAATTTGTATCCTTATTCTGTTAATAACCATGTGTAACTATTTTTTCTTGTATATATAGGTCTTGTTATGTCTTCTGTATACTGTACTTTAACATATTGTTTGAAAATGCTCTTTATACTGTATTTTAACATATTGTATAAAATCTTACTTACTGTGGAGCTTTTCTCCCCAGGCCTCCACTGAAAATGGACCTTTCTCCAGTCGGACCATCCTGGTTAACAAATGTAAAATAAAATAAATAAAAAATGTAAGTCCCCATTCACTATTATTCTTCCCTTTTATGTTTCATGGAAGAAATGTATGAATTCTTGTAGTTCGTCAACACTTGACTTTGGTGGTCTATATACTCCAACAATTGTTATGTTCCAGGGTTGTCTTGTCACAGTATCACAATCCATATTATTGGTGTTATCGTAGAACATGTCATCACAGGTCTTGTAACTATCTTTAATCACTATCATAATGCATCCACCTGATTGTTAGAATGTCTGCTACAGTAAAAACATAGCCTGACAGAACTGGCTGATATTTCACAAACAGTAACAACATCAATCTTATGGGAATGTAGCAAATTTTCCAATAAAAAAATTAGTTGTTAGTGATAGGCGCATTAATAATAATCAGAAATGCATCAAATGTTGCTGTCAGCATAACAGACATTCAGTAATAAGATACAGTAAAAACACATTGTTTAGATGTTCCTTATTTGACTTTTTTTAAAATAATGTACATATTTAAAACCAGCATAATTGGAGTCGCAGGGTTTTTTTAAATGTTAGTATCTAAGAAAACAACACAACTAGCACTATGACATAGCAAATTCAAGGTTAAAACATTTCATTTAAGTAAATATAAACCATCCAACATATTTAAAAGCATCAGTAACATTTAAAGCAGGAAGTGACATCATAGTATCCAATGAAAAGGTATTGAATCAAGTTTTATATTTTAGTTCATTATTTAAACCATATGGTTGTAAAGTTTTAAGCTTAAAAATATTCCTTGCATCAGTCTGTACAAACAAGTAGTGTTATCCTTTGGATGTGCATATAAGAAAACCATTGTCTTAAGAATCAGAATTATGATCTTCCAGAAAGTGCTGTGATAATGAACTTGTAGTAGAGTCCTTCTTGTCTTTAAGATGTTCTAAAGTCCTCTTTTCTTGTTGTCGTTGATGCCATTCCTAAGTAATGGATATTACAAAGACATGCAATGCAATGAAATTGCCCCTTCATGGAAACCATAAAAAAATAGTACAAGCCCCAGCTTTATTACCAGTAATATAATATACCTTAGGAAAAAGCCAAATAGAGACAAAAAGAACATTATTTACATGAGAGGAAACTGTCACTCTTCGAAGTACTGAGAAAAGTGCCTTAGCAGACAAACTGGTCTATCAACGAGACAGAATTACAATTTGTAGTTTTTGGGAAATCTTTAAGAATGGTAGCCAAAATTATATTACTAAGACTATAGCAGTACTTTCTTATAATACAAGAAATACCTGCTACAAATGGAGCACGCACAGTGATAAAATATATATCTTCTGTTGATTGCTAATATCACTAGATTTTTTTTACCCTTATTACACTTTGTTACTGAATGTAAGGGAAAGTACCTGTTGCAAAGATAAGAAAAGGCATCCTGAGTTGTACCCTCTAATCTATAAACATTGTCAGATTTCAATAACTGCATTTTTAAAATCTTCATCTTCAATACATATTCTATGAATTGTCATTAATTCTGTTTTAGTGATCACTTCAAAGATGGCTACTCACTGATCAGTAGATTAACTTCAGCTCTCCCAGGGTGAAAAAAAGAAACCTAGAAATAAGAGCTGGTAATTCTGCCAGTAAAATTCAGTAACTGGCTACTAAGTATGCTGTCTGGATGGCAGTAAAAAATAAATTTAGAGAACCTGAAAGAAAATCAACTAGAAAGGTGAAGAGAAGACACTGACTAGAAAGAATCCTGAAGCTGTTTAGCAAAAAAAAAAAAAAACAGTTCAAGCTTCACCTCTGGTACAAGACATGACTTCCAGTAGGAAAAAATAAAGCAAATGTACTCAGAAGTGATTAAAATAAATGAAGCATTGAAGGTGTATATCAACTTAAAAGGCTGGAAAATTAGAATAAACTTTAACTAGCAATTTAGATGAACTGGTACAACTGTAAAAATCACAGTTTGAAATGAAGAAAAGGTTAGCTGAGTATGAGACTTCTCAAGAAGAGCTGCTTCAAAAAATGGTAGAGTGAGAAGGCAAAGCATGCAGAGAAAACCTGAGATTTTCTGTAGTACCAAAGAAACTGGAAGAAACAGACTGTATTAATTTTATGAACGCATGAATAAGCAGCTTTACTGGTATTCCACAGCAAGATTTGTTAATTGAAAGTGCATATCAAATGTACGCTCCAATTCTGGCCATGCGAAGGCAGCCAAGACCTGCATTAGTAAAGATGCAATCATGCCAGCAGAATGAGATGATCCTAACAAAACTGTGGCAGAGGGGAAAATATTAAAAATTTGAGATTGCAGAGTGTTTGTGGAAAATAATTATTCACTGTACACCAGGCAGAAAAGCAAATGTATTTCAGCAGTCATGGAATGTCAAGTAAGAGGTGTGAGATTCAAGTTACTGTATGAAAAAAAGCATGGGGGCTAACTAGAAAAATCATGAGTGCCTTAGACTTTAACCAAAGTCTGGTGTTGTAAGATGGAGATGAACAGGAAGAAAAACAGCAACACTGAAATGAGTGAATAAATGTGAGATGATAAAGAACCAGTCATATTTGTGAAATATGGCTTTGTAAGAAAAAGTGGCTGAGAAAGACTGGGCATTTATTGACTTGTAGGTGGACTGTAAAAGAAGGACCCCAGTTTGTCATTGATGTTTAGAAGGACACTAAAAGGGAAAACATAACTAATTAAAACAAACTATGTTCTTAATATTATTTGTATAATTTTTTTTTCATAATAAAAACTGTATATTATAGAGTAAAGCAGTTTTTTGTATGTAGTTGGGGGTATTTTAAATGTGGGGGTGAGGTGAGTCTTTTCATTGATTCTTGTAAGTGGTAAAAATATTACAATTAACTAGTTCTTTTTTTTTTAGTTGAGGAAATTTAGGCTTTATGCTGCAAAAAGAGAAGAAAAGCTGGACAAAGAGTTGAAGTTAATAATACGATGTAGTCTTGGGCTGCTGGGTAGGGTTGAGGTGTAAAAAAGCAGTGATAATATTATGTGCTGAGTTTACATGTTTTTTTTTGGAAAGGTGAATATCTGGATTAATGTCCTCGGTTTAATCTAAAAACAAGTAGGCTTCAAAAATAAGAGAAAATGAAAAAAGCAAACCTTCCAAGATTGCTGTACATTTAACAGCTTAACTTCATCTCTCCCAGTGTGAAAAAAATAAGTTTATTTACTAGCTAGTAAGTACCCAGCCTGGATGCCAGCTAAAAGGAAATTAAGAGAGCTTGAAAGAAAGTCCACTAGAAAAGGTGAAGCAAAAACACTGATTGGGAAAAATCCTGCAGCTGTTCAGCAAAAAGCAGTTCAAACTCCAGCTTTGGTGCAAGACATGGCTTACATTAATTTAGAGGACAAAAATAAGTCAGATGTCTTAGAGCTTATTAAAATAAATTAAACTCTGAATAAGTATATCAACTCAAATAGCAAAAAACTGAAAAAATTGAAGAAGCTCTTGAAAAATATTCAGATGATAAAAGTGAAAAAAATCAAAGTCTGAAATGAGGAAAAGGTCTGCTGAGTATGAGACTGTTCATGAAGAAATGTTTCAAAAATGGTAGAATTAGAGGACAGAATATGTGGGGAAAATTCTGCTGTACTAACAAAACTTAAAGTAACAGACTGTATTAATTTTATGAAGGCACAAATAACCAACTGGATTGGTATCCCACAGTAGGAACTGTTAATTGAAAGGGACTCTGTGTGTATGCTCCAAATCTGGCCATGAAAAAGCAGCAAACACCTCTGTTAGTAAAGATGCAAACCTACCAGCAGAAAGAGTTGATCTTGACAAAGCTGTGGCAAAAGAGCAAAGTATTAAAACTTGGAGAGTGTTTTTGGAAAATGGTCATTCACTGTACCCAAGGCAGAAGAGAAACAGTTTTATTCCAACAATCAGAGAATGCCAAGAAGCAGTTGTGAGATTAAAGCTGCTGTATCCATCTGTCTTCAGAATATTTTTCCTGGAGGATCAAAGTCATTATTTGATGCAGAACAGGCTAAGGAGGGAATACAGGATTTCTGTGCTATTTATTTTTTCCTACACTTGCATAGGATTTCAAGTTGCATATTTTCCACTTCTGTAAGGGCTGCTGTTCTGCAATTGTTGTACTCTGAACAAATTGTATCTGCTGTTTTCACTGCTTTTAGGCATCTATTTTTGTTTTTTCCTAACAGTTGGGCTCCATGCCAGTCATTTTATATTAAGAGGGTCAAAGTCTGCAGTCTTCTTTCAGGAGAGGTTTGATTTCACCTATGTGAGCTGGCAATTGCTGGTAGAAAACATATCGTGTGCTTGGTTAGTCTGTGGGTCTACCTACTTTAAAACTTGCTTTTTTTCTGCTTGTATATAAACTTCATGTTTGCCCAACTCTGCTCGTTATGCAGCAGCAGTTAGTAGTTTCCAGTATATATGCAGTCACAAGAAGTTGTATTTTTCCCTATAAAACCTACCTCTGATATTTTCCATAGTCCTGCCCTACTGAAGGAGAATCTAGTTTGGGCACTAAGTGGCATTGCCACATTTAGTTAGCTCTAGATAACATTGTTACAGCACTTGGAACTATTGCTCTTCAAAGAGCAACTGGTTTTCACACTGGGCACTATCACTCCATAGGAAACCACCCATCCCTCATCCCATTACAAACATCCCCTCGTTGTATTCCCTTGTAAAGCACATAATAAAGACATGCAACTATAGATAGGCACTTTCCTGCTGTCTCTGCATTTGGCTTGGTGGACATGGGCATCCTGAGGCAATATAGCAGTTGCCTCATGTTCACTGACAAAGATTTAAATCTGAAACAAATTAATACAGTATATGAGAGATGTAGTTACACAATGTCACTGGAGGCAAGACTCTCGCATACGGACACAAAAATGTCAAACATTTTATCAGTGAGACACTCACTCACTATACTTATTAAGGACCAGACACATAGATCCACATGTGCGTAGGTACTCGCATGTAACTTACTCAAACCCCAAAGGCCCCCCAGATGCAGTACTGAAGACACTTCCTCATGTACGCAAACAAGACAACTCCCACTGCAACACACAAAACTCCATCTCGTGATGTCTCATATACCAAGCCCATTAGGTGTAACACCACACATCCCAATATTTTGGTCATTGGAGACTCTGTTGTGAGACACACTGATGTCCCTCTCGCCAGGCTGGAGAAGAAGGTTATAATCAGTTGCCTATCAGTGACCAGGATTCACTAGATCACAAAAACACACACAGTTCTCAACCTGTTAGTACAAAAAAATCTGCACAAAGACAAAAATAATGGTGGGACAAGGCCCCCAAAACAGACACATTTTAAATATTGCTCATAGAAACTTAGAAATTTGCTAGACTAAAAGGTCATGTATTACGTGCATTATCTGAATTATGTGAAGTCTGAAACTCAAATGCCTGTCATTATTTGGTCAATTCAGTCCTTACTGATTTGCCACAAAAACCCAGAAAACCACAAATTTTATGAGGAACAGACCCAAAGCGTGAGGTAAAAATCTGGACATTTGAGAGGTATACAAGCACATAGGTCACTAAGCCCCAAGTACCAGTGTGACTCATAGTCCATATGGACATAAATGACCTGAGATGTACCTCCCTACGAAGAGAGACATCATTGATCTCAGAATACGTGTCACAGGCAGGTATGAGCCTAGCATTGATCAGCATTCTAATGTCTCCAAGCATGATGCCACAATACCAACAGAAAATGATGGACTTTAATTATTGGTTTAGCTACTGGTGTCATTCCAAAGGTATCCAGTATTTGTCAGCCTGGGAGAACATGATTGACAGGCCATGCAGCTTTGCCAGGGATGGTCTTCACCTGCTGCCACTAGGCTTTCAGATATTGGTAAAAACATTATCCACCCATAGTGCCTTTTTTAAGCATTGCCACACAGATAAACCTTCCAACATAGCAAAATCTACTCAGGATAAGCTAAAGGTATTTCTGCTGAATGCTAGTAATTTCAACAAGAAACTACACTGCATGGAAGCACTGCTCACCCTAGAGAATTCTGACATCTGTGATTTACTGAGACATGATTCGAAGCCACAGAAAACACCTCAGCAGTAAGGCTAATGATGTCTTTCACACATTCTGACCACCCACTGCACATGAAAGGACAAAATGTGGAAGTGCATACATCTTCATACAAGATAAGCACATCTCAAGATTGGTCAAACAATATGACATGGTTGAGGTACTTTATGTATAACTGACCATAGGAAAAATCCCTTACCATTTCCTTGCAAGCTACAGGTCCCCAACATGAACCAAGAAAACCATACCTCATACTTGAATTTACTATAATCACTTAACATTCAGCACAGTTCCATACTCATGGGTGATTTCAATTACCCCTCCTTTAACTGGGAAGCATACATGACCACTAACAAGTAGGCTCAAAGATTTTAAGACTTTGTAATTGCAAATGCCCTGGAGTAACTAGTTTGCACTCCTAATAGGGATAGAAATATCCTAAACCTGGTACTCACAAACAAATATAGGAGAGCATTGCCCCACCCGTCCCCCCCACAGGTTTAATGTCCTCAAGGGTTAGATCAGATTACAAAGGGGTCTCCCTTGAAATAAATATAAAAGTAGAACACTCACCTAACCCCACAACTTTTAAGACCTTTTCTAAGGCAAATTACCTCATATTAAGTAACAGCATAACTAATTTTCAAGCTCCCCCAAGTCTAGAAAATATAGAAGCATATGCAGAGTCATACACAAAAGCCATGTATGACCATGTAAACAACTGCATACAAATGGCAGTGTCAGACCAAAATAAGCCTAGGACAAACTGCAAAAAATAAGCCACCCTGGTAGACCCCTGGTATGAATAGGTTGTACAAGAAAAGAAAGAAAATCTTCATAAAGGATAAGCACACCTCAAGACTGGTCAAACAATATGCCATGGTTGAGGTACTTCATGTATAAATGACCATAGGAAAAATCACTTACCATTTCATTGCAAGCTACAGGTCCCCAACATGAACCAGGAAAAAATACCTCATACTTGAATTTACTATAGTCACTTACCATTCAGCACAGTTCCGTACTCATGGGTGATTTCAACTACCCCTCCTTTAACTGGG
Source organism: Protopterus annectens (assembly GCF_019279795.1). Classification (NCBI taxonomy): domain Eukaryota; kingdom Metazoa; phylum Chordata; order Ceratodontiformes; family Protopteridae; genus Protopterus; species Protopterus annectens. Next base: position 1,109,262,779 of record NC_056730.1, read on the forward strand.
AAGCGTACATGACCACTAACAAGTAGGCTCAAAGATTTTAAGACTTTGTCATTGCAAATGGCCTGGAGTAACTAGTCTGCACTCCCAATAGGGATAGAAATATCCTAGACCTGGTACTCCCAAACAAATACAGGAGAGCATTGCCCCACCTGTCCCCCCCCCACGGATTTAATGTCCTCAATGGTTAGATCAGATCACAAAGCGGTCCCCCTTGAAGTAAATATAAAAGTAGAACCCCCACCTAACTCCACAATTTTTAAGACCTTTTCTAAGGCAAATTACCTCATATTAAGTAACAGCATAACTAATTTTCAAGCTCCCCCAAGTCTAGAAAATATAGAAGTATATGCGGAGTCGTACACAAAAGCCATATATGACAATGTAAACAACTGCATAGAAGTGGCAGTATCAGACCGAAATAAACCTAGGACAAACTGCAAAAACAAGCTACCCTGGTAGACCCCTGGTTTGAATAGGTTGTACAAGAAAAGAAAGAAAATCTAAAAAGTAAGAGAGAAATGTGCACAACTGAGCAAAAACTCCCTCATTAGTCTAAAGCAAATTAAGGGACTAGTCACATCTTCAAAAGCAAATTTTGAGGCAAAAATTTTACTCTCAAGCTAAGGACAACCATAAGGCATGCTTAAGTTATGTCTGCAATCTTAAGGGCAACACCTAAGTGTGTGGACTTAATTGTAGATGACATCACCTTTACCCAGACAGAAGATATATCAAATCTGCAGGCTGCAAAATTCAGCTCAAATTTCACCTCTCCATCACCTCTGGTTACTCCCCAGGATGCACCCTTCACCATTCCTCTACCAGTCATCACAAAAGAACAGGTCACCTCTGCACTTTCTAAATCTAAAAACACTGCTTTGATTGGTCCCAACAACATTCCAGGATGCCTCTTAAATAACTTGAAACAAGACCTATCAGGCCCACTAGGATCTCTCTTTAACCACAGCCTCCAGTCTGGTTTTGTCCCTGTGGAGTGAAGGACAGCAACAGTCATCCCTCTGCATAAAGGGTGGCCTTCAACAGAGCCAGGAAATTACAGACCCAAAAGTTTGACTAGTCTTATATGCAAGAGCATGTAAAGAATAATTATGTACCTGATAAATAGTGACATAGGAAACCTCCAAACACCGGACCCAAACTAGTTTGGCTTAATCAAGGGCAGGTCATACATGCTTAGTCTGGTGGACATCTTTGAGAAAGTTGCTAGGGGCATGAATGATGGTAAAACCAGTGCGTACTGCCTACCTTGACCAAGCTAAGGCATTTGACACAATTCCTCACTGAGGTGTTATAGATAAACTCTCAAAACTGGGTATAAATCCCTACATCACAAGATGGATAGCCAAATGGCTTAGGGACAGGCCACATGTTAGACAGGAAGAATCCTGATTCAGCAAAAGACCAGTTACTAGTAGTGTACCACAGGCTTAGTGCTGGGACCACTCCTGTTTGGAATATACTTCTCTGAAGTCAAGGCTGATGTAGAACATCTTTGGATGATTAAGTTTGCTGATGACTGCAAGTCAGGGGAAATCATTAAATCCTTGAATGATATAGATATCCTTCAGAAGAGTCTGACTCAGACAGATGATTGGTGCTAGAGCCATGGTCTAAAACTAAATGAATAAAAAGCATAATCATTCCCTTTGGGAGGTCAAATGCCCTTGCAAATTACAACATTATTAGGACAACTCTAACAGTGGACTCAGAGGTGAGAGATCTAGGTATGCAGATAGATAGCCTGAACTTTGACTGCCATTTGTCCACAGTGGTGAAGAAGTCCTCTTGTGTGGCACAGCTTACAAGTAAAGGCATGGCATACAAATCCAAGGAAGTTATAGTCCCACTTTACCCAGCCCTCAACAGACTAATAATCGAGTCCAGTGTGCCTTTCAGTATGTAGTTGACCAGGCACTTGCAACAGCTTGAGCAGCCTCAGAGGTTCCTTACAAAAAAAAATGCAGGTTATAAACAACATGTCCTGACACTTAAGGGGTGATCTGTGCTCAACCTGAAAGGCACTCTTGAAATCTAACCCTGATGGAACTGTTACAATTCACAAGACAAACTGCATGAGGGTCACCCGATCTAAGGATCTAAACTGGTCTGTAACTTGAACAAAACATGCTGGAGAAGCAGGTATTCCTTCTCTGCAACAGACTCCATATTCGCATAAAGCAGAGCCCTTCCCTGAAACTCTATGGAATAAAAAAATTGAGTAAAATTTGGGTAAGAATGGCTAGGCTTGTAAGAGTTCTTGAGCTTGATAGGCTGTAGGTAAACTAGCTGCCCTTGCAGGTCATTTTAAACATAACCAGATTATCTTACGTACCCTGTCTGGTTATAGATTGCCTTTACCCAGTCCATGATCGATAATTATATATTATCTCTAATAAGAATAACTAGGATCATGCCATAGATAATCTGAGGAGACCCATGCATGGGATAAAGCATTTACGAGCTGTATCTGCTTATTAGTAGTGTGGGGGCAGTCCTGGAGTAAATTTTCAGTTTCCCATGCATAGCTCTAAGATGTGCTTGAAAATGAACATTGTTTTATGTGTGGGGAGTCTGTTCCATATAAGTGGTATCCTCTGCAAAATATACCTGTCCCTCCAAACTGTTCTGTTGATGTTGCAGGGAGGTTTAGATCCCTAGACTGAGCATTTCTGATGCCTTTTGACTTGGTGATGTACAGTTGAATCCGTCAGTAATGGTTCAGAGGATGCCTTGTATACCAGACACAGGTCACCTCTTAGCAGTCTATAGGATATATGTTCTGATAATAAAGCATATAGAGAGAGACTTTTCCAGTGAAACTTTTTCTGCTGTTCCAAAGGAAAATGCTTGAAAGACGGAGAAAAGCACGAGTTGACTAGAACAGTCAGGGGTACCTTGGAAGTGAACCAGAATCTGGATTAGGGAGATGGAGATGAACAGGAAGAGGACTATCAACACTAAAAGTAGTGAATTAATGTGAGACTGCAATTATCAATCACATTTGTGAAATATGTCTGCATAAGAGAAAATGGAAAGAATTGCTGACTTTGTTAAACTTGTGAGGAACTGAAAGTCATTTGTCTCCCATCATGCCATTAATGTTTGGAAGGACACTGAAGGGATGGGAAGAAGAGGGAAATGGTAACTATTAAGTAAAACAATTTCTGTTTTTAACAGTATTTCTATGAAACTTTTCACAATACAAAATTGCTTGGTTTTTAGTAAAGCATTTTTAGTTTGTATATGTGATATATAGTAAAATATGCATTTTTTTCTTTCCCTTCTTTTTTAGTATAAAGAATTGTATGGATTGTAATGCAAAAAGAAAAACAAGTCTAGACAAAAGTATTTTAAGTTAATAGCCTGTAATCTGGGGTTGGTGAACGTGGGGGGGTGGGGGGTGGGTTGCAATAGCGCACAGATCATAATATATGCAGAACTGATATGTTTTCTCTTACTTTTGCATTGGTTCATGTCTGGATTGAGACCCTTGGCTTAACATAATGGCGTATTTTAAATGGAAACAGATAAATAAGAGAAAACTGGATTTAATGAAAAGTTTTCCTTTAGCATTAAATGTTTCAACTTTTCTTTAGAAGCCTGCAGCTGAGGGCTACATATGTTTCACTTATGCGGAACAAGGTGATAATACGGCAATAAAACGCCAGAACACTGGTTTCTTCAAGGATAAATGTTGATGTTTTCTGAAAGTGTGCAAGTTATTTTTTCACATCTAGGAGGGGAATAAAGATAAAGAACAGATACAACTTAGTATGAGCAGAAACAAAGGCATTAACATGCGTCTTAGCATGGATAACTTCAAGTTTAGGTTAAATAAGGCCTGTGTTTGTGGCAGCCTATTTGGAACAATTGTTCTTGTTAAGATGGATGACATTCATTATTTCAAGGTGTACATAGTTTTATGTGTTTGTATTAAGTATACAGGTTATGGGGTGTTCCGTGGGGTATGCTTGTTTTTGTTTGAGGGTTTTCATTAAAACAAAAAGTCTTGTAAAATGTGGCACAGTTTCCAACGTTGAGGATTAGAAAAAATGTATAAAGGATGAACCAGTAAAACATTAGTAGGTGTTTGTATAACAAAAGGTGGAACTAGAATTCAGAAAAGCAACCATATATATATATATATATATATATATATATATATATATATATATATATATATATATATATATATATATATATACACACATATATATTAGGTGGGAATAATGACTTCTTATCATAATGGCAAAACTTTCCATATTATCTTTGAACGTGAATGGTCTCACAGGTGCAGACAAAAAAGAAAGAATTTTTAAATAAATTAAGAAATGCAGAGTGGAAATAGCAATGCTATAGGAAACACACATGAAAAGAACAGAGTATGTAAATTTCATAAAGAAAGGATTTCAGGATAGGTATTCAGCAGAATGTCATGGACAACAGATAAAAAGGAGTACTCTCATCAATTCCTAGAGGAGCTCCAATAGCGATAAAAGAGGAAAAAAAGTTAATGGGCAGATTTTTAGTAGCAAGGGAATACTGGCCAGGGGTGATGATTATGTTGCCATGTATTTATATTCCACCTAAAACTGCTGTTATGGAGCTTAAAAAATTTAAAAGTAATCAGCTTTCAGCAGAGAATATTACTTATAGGTGGGGACTGGAATTTGATTTACATCAGTGAAGATGTACCTGGGGTGTCTAGAAAGGAAAATATAACAAAAGAGAAGTAGATTTGTGAAGGAATTTTGAAAATATTTGGTATGTTGGACATGAATACAGTAGTAGGATCTCTGAGAAAATTTACATATTATACCTAAGGTACAGTAACTGTGCTAGACTAGAGAGAAATTATATTTCACAGAAACGTGTACATTTAATTGAGAACTATGACAAACATCCAATAACTATTTTAGATCATATGCCAGTAATTACTAACACAAAGATAATGAAGTAAGGATGAAACATGGGTACTTCCTTACTTGCCTACCTATTACAAATACAGGAACTGAAGGACTGGGTTGTGGAAATTTGTATTCAGATGTTACTGGCAAAGACAGAAAGTACTCCAGAAGTTATAGCTAGTGAGTGGGGGAAAATGAGTTGAGTTTAAAATAGTGCAGAAATAAGAAAGAGATCTGGTTAAAAAATAATAAGAATTATTTATACGGCCTGACAAAGGTTAAAGTACTATAGAATATGTGCAATGTCACAGAACAAGAAGAGGTGCAGTTGCAGAGTGCTAAAGAGAAACTAAGGTAATACCTGGATAATATACATGAGTTTAGAAAGATTGCTGGTAAGCAACTGCTTTTTAATAATCACTTCAGAGTCCAAAAACTTTTGGCACAATTTTCTGAAGATTGCAGTTGATTAATAATGACAGAGTTTCATATTATTTATTAGTTAAAAAAATGCTTGTTGATGACACGTGTCATTTAGAAGAGGAGAAAATCCTGACTTCAGTGTGTGTGCACGAGTCTGTATAGTTATGCTTTTGTGTGACTGTGTGTGTACGTGACTGTTGTTTGAGATGGTCTGATAAAACAGAATATGCAGTACTTGGAGTATCCAAAGGGCAGATGGGCAGGGATTTTTCCATCTTGGTTAAAAATTATTTTTATGAAGTAAAGTCATTGCTGTGAAAGATATTGTGCTGTAGATTGACAGACTGCAGCTTTCATGACATTTTTTGTAAGCTGTGGATCATTCAAGTCTAGTACCTTTTTTCATCTTGCCTACATTCCCAAGGGCTGAGTTAACAATGTAGATGTCTCATGTACTGCTGATATGCTAATATCAGAGTTAATATACTCATGCCATGTGGCACACACATGTGCACAATGTAGCAGAAGTGTAGTTATATGTAGTTTAATAACAAAATAAATTGTAATTATACTCTTTCTAAGAAGGATTTACCTTACACTGAAGAAGTCAAATGTGTATGTAATAAATGTGAACTGCACGTCATCCCTTAAGTATAGAATTTTGGTTGAAGCAGTTAAAAGTATGGAATTTAAAACAGAAAAGGCATCTTTAGAAACAGGTGGTATGATCAACATGCTGTATTATTTCTTGCAGCTTAAATGAATTTATTTTGGTGTGTGTATCTATTTGCTATCTGTAGCAAGGAGATCTTTGCTTCCTCTGCTAAACTCTACTAAAAGGTGTGAAGGTCTTTTTTTATTTTGTTCCACAACTTTGGAAGACTTTTTTATTATGAACTCATAATTGGGAGAGAACACCACTGAATTAGTTATTCACCATTTCTTTTATAGTTGCAGTTGTTGCTTATCCATTTTTCACCGGAAAGTTGTATGATCATGCTTTTCCTCATTCGTGTAGAACAGCTCTGAGGATTTACAGGAGCAGCAGTCTTTTTTTTTTTGCTTTATTTCTGGCAGATAAGTTCCAACAAGTGAACCCTTCCACACATAATTTATTGTGCTTTTCAGGAAATAATATTTTATCATTTTCTGATGAAAAGCAGTATTTCCACTTTGTGAAACCTATTTTTCTCAGTATTGTAAATTTTCTGTTGGGGACTCCTATTTGTAACTTGGAGCTTTTTTTTTGGGGGGGGGGATTTTAGTGGTAAATACATACTCTTTGTGAGAAATTGTAATTATCTGTGTAAAATTTAAGGACCAGGAAGTGTTTTTTTAACAACAAAAACATTAGTGAATGTTGTAATGCTTGTGTACACTTTGACAGCTTGCCTGCTATTTTTTTGTCAGTGTGCTTTTCAGTATAGGGATTAGTCTTTGACAGGATTTTTATGTGCTGCTAATGCTTTTGCAGTGAAAGGGGACCGTGTGCAGAAGTGTGTGTGTGTTTTGCTTGTGGATATTTGTCTGACAACTTACATTCCAATTAACTTGTTCCAGCAATACTTTCCAGCATTCGGACTTCCTTGACTACAGCATGGATACTTACTCTGGTCCTGCTGGCTCTTCTCAGGACAGTTCAGTAAAGTACCTTGCCACCACAGCAAGCTCGAACAGTGTCTCATTCATTGGTGAATGGACTTGTAGTGGCCAACTATTGTTCCTCAGACCTGTCAATTATTCTCTGGCTTCCTGTGGTGTAGTACCTTCAGCCATGTCCTCTTCAGCTGTTTTAGTGTCCGATTGATATTTCAGAGAACCATCTTCTTTAGGTCTGAGAGACACTGTGGAAGATACTTTTTGTGGTAACTAGGGAAAGAGACCCCTTGAAAAGGTAGATATGCCATCTTCGATTCAATGTTCCTCCAGGTTGATACCTGCAGAAAAAAACAAAAGGTTAGACATTGTTCTTCTGAGCACATGGTGTCATTTCATAAAGCTTCCCTTAGCCGGACAATTATTATACGCTGTTAATCCTGGTGCATAGAAATCCTTACATGAGGGTGATGTTAGTAGAGAAGTTCCTGAGGAAATTTTTTGAGAGGATTCTGACATTGACAGATGGAGCTGTTTCTGCTGCAGATTCCTAAGCCCAGTTCTCTGATTCTGAGGAATCTTCATCTTCTCCACCTCCTTTGGAGGAATTTTCCTTTGCATAGACTATTTCCAGGATGAATGATGTGTTTTTTATGGGGAAAAAAGTGGATGTTTCCTCTGAGCTGAGGGGATATTATCATATGTTAACAAATAGACATACCTCATTTTGCATCCATCCCTCCTATTTTGCTAACCTTGGAGGATGTCTTTAATGCTGCCTGTAATAATCTTGACTCTCAACCTTCAGTCCCCAGAAAGGCAGACAAATGTTTTATAAGTTACCTCAAAGTAATGTAACAAATTCTTATTTTCTCATCTTAGTTCAGATCCAGCTACTGTTTCAACCTGGGAAACAGACTATTGGTCACCTTTGGACAACAAAGGCAATGTATTGGACAGATTTGGTAAGAGAAGTTTTTCTTCTTACACTTCAGCTTCTAGAATTCTTAACTCTGCCACACTTCCTTCTGAAGGTAGTTCCTTTCTGAATCTTGATGTTTCTAATCTTTCACAAGTATCTAAACATTCCTTGTTGTGTATGATTGTGCAGTCTTGGGCCATTACTACTGCTACAAGTTTGTGGAGATATACCTGGATACATAATTAAAAGTTTGCTGATGAAGTAAAGTCTGAAATTTTGAATTCTACTTTAGGTAAGGAGGTTTTGTTTGATCCATGTACAACTTATGCCCTCAAGCATTTTGATGAAATTGGGAAATTAATTCAGGGAGTTACTTAAGATGTTTTATGTCCCATTATAAAGCTTCCATAGGGTCATAGGTTCATAGGTAGGTACTAGGCTATCTGCCGTAGGGAATTTATAAGCTTAGCCAGAATGTGTTGGCTTTCGCCTCCCTTTTAGACTAGATTCCTCAGCCTCTGTCCAGCAGGGCCATAGAAGTGATCTCAGGAGCAAATTTACGATTTCCCATCCACTCATCAAGATTTCTCTTTAAGAGGGTCAGCGAGGGGCTCTGCCTAACATGGACTGGGATTCTATTCCAGAGCGCGGGAAGCCTTTGGGATATGAGTCTATCCCTCCAGCATTTCCTATTTATTGTTGTGCTAAAGTTTAAATCCCTGGAGCGTGTAGCTCTAATGGATCTGGTTTTCTTGAGGTGGAGCATGTCCAACAATTCTGGGTTTGACATGGCCTTGTATGTCAGGCAGAGATCACCTCTGAGTAGGCGGTAAGCAACTGAGTAGAGCTGGAGTTTCTTTAGCCGAGCTGCATAGGGCATCTATTTGAGGCCCACGATCCTCTTGGTGAGGTATTTTTGAGGTCTTTCCAGCTGTTGCAAGTGTCTGGTAAGGTACATCCCAAATGGGGTATTGTACTCAATTATGGGCCTGATGAGCGATGAGTAGAGGGGCACAATGACCTCTCTTGATCTAAATGTGAACCCTTTCTGATTAGGTGGGCTATATAGAAGGTTTTTCTAACCACTTTGGCAATGTGATTGTCAAAGGAGAGGTTACTATCTACTTGGGTCCCCAGGTCCCTGATTACGTCTTCCGTAATTAGTGGATTACCTCCTATATGGCAGTTTGTGGGCACTTTGTTTTTCCCAAAGGTGATGACTATGCATTTTTTTGGCCATGGTTCTGACACCAGGTATCAGCCTCCGTAAGACCCTTCTGAAGGATGCTTGTGTTAGCCGGAGAGTCAATTATGGCTCCCAGTTTGCAATCATCTGCAAACTTGGTCAGCCACAGTCCTCCCGTGTTTGCTTGTACCTCAGAGAAGTATATACCAAACAAGAGGGGTCCCAGGACTGATCCCTGTGGGACGCCACTTGTAACTGGTTTAGAGTCGGACATGGCACCCGCGACTCTGACCATGCGAGTTCTATCCCTGAGCCAGTTTGCAACCCATCTTGTGACATATGGGTTGATATTTAAGCTGGTAAGCTTATTTATGATACCAGAGTGGGGTATTGTGTCGAAGGCCTTTGCGAGGTCTAGGTAGGCTGTGTGGACTACCTTTCCCTCATCTAAGGTTTGGTAACTGTTTCGAAGAACTCAACTAGGTTTAAGAGGCAAGATCTGCCCTTAACAAAGCCGAATTGGGTGGGGTCCAGTGTTTGGAGGTTCCCAAAGTCTTTGTTTATGAGATCCATGATGATGCGCTCCATAGCCTTGCAGACCAGGCTAGTCAGGCTTATAGGGCGATAGTTCTCAGGATCCATTGTGGCGCCACCTTTGTGGAGCAGGATCACTGTTGCTGTACGCCATTCTTTGGGTACATAACCTGTGGTAAGGCTGAGTTGGAACAGTGAATTCATGTGAGGGTTTAGTTCGTTTTGGAGTTTGTGTAAGAGGCAGCCCAGGTTACCATCTGGTCCCATTGATGCTGTGTTTTTTTACTTTAGAGAGGGCTGCTTTCACCTGTGTGTCTGTGATGTCTGGGGGGCTGCATTCTTCTGGGATAGACACAGGTCCTTTTAGGGGGAAAGGGGGTGTGAAGTTTGCACTGAACCTGTCTGCCAGGATGGTGGCAATGTCTGTGGGTTCAGTGTATTTTGTGCTATTTTGCACCAGCTCAGTGCAGATCTGAGAGCTGCCACCCAGATTTTTGATGTAGCTAAAGAACACCTTGTGATTATCTTTAGAGTCTTTGGCGATTTTTCTTTCGAAGCTGGCCTTTGATGATTTTATGAGGGATCGAAGTTTCTTGCTAGTACTGATCAAGGATGCCTTCCCTTTTTGGGATTTTGCCTTGTCATGTAATAGTTTCCTCCTTCTGTTGTATAGCTTGTTTATGGCCGGGGTCCACCAGACTGGTCTCCTGTTCTTGGAGGAGTGAGTCTTAGCTTTACTTGGGATGGCACGATCCATGCATTCCTGTAGGTGCTCATAGAGTGCATTTCTAAAGGATTCTGTGGTTTGGCTAGCATTTTCCATTAGCCCGGGGGCTTTGAAACTTTCCACCTCAGTCTTGAGAAGTGTGAAGTTTGCTTTTGAGAAATTTTTCACAATGGTTTTCTTGGTTGAGGGTGGGGTTGGGATGTGGATGTCCATTGTGATAAGTTTATGGTCTGATCTTACCAACGAGGGATTTACCTCTGGTGTGGAACATTGAGCCCCCATGTTGGTGATGACCAAGTCCAATATGTTGCCCCCTCATGTGGGAGTGGTGACCAGTTGCTCCATGGCATTTGAGTTTATAAACTCCAGGAACCATTGGGCAAAATAGTTGGGACTTGAGTAGTTTTTCCAGTCAATGTTTGGGTAGTTGAAATCCCCCAATATCATGGTGTTTGGTGAGACCTTCATATTCTCCAATGTTGTCAGGAATGCCGAGTGGGGAACCTGAGACAAGGTGGGCGATCTGTAGCAGGCTATGAACTGAAAAGCAGTTTTACCTACTGTTAGTTGCACATGGATAGTCTCCGCTGCCTCTTGCAGTGCTACTAACCTGGAGGTGTGGGTATCCTTGATGAAAATGGATACTCCCCCACCTTTAGTATTCCGGTCAGAGTTCTGGGGATGAAAGGAATGGTATGAGTTGAATCCTGGTAGTGCCGGGGTGCTCTCTGGAGCCTTGAACCAGGTTTCTGTTAGAATTTCTCCATACTGAAGAGTGCCTCGAGTGCGTGCATCTTGAGGTTTAGACTTCTGGCATTGAGTAGCATTACCCTTAGTTTTTTGTTTCTGGTATTGTCTATGGAGGTGGGTTTGTGTTTTGAACCTTGCCTAAAAAAGGCACTATGGGGGTGCAAAGAGCCTTAGCTACTATTCGAAAGCCTAAGGGTGACAGGTGCAAGCCGTCCCTGGCGAAGCAACGTGGCTTGTCTAGCATGTCATCCCAGGCTGACAGACACTGGATACCCTTTGAATGACACCAATAGCTTAGCCAATTGTTAAAATTGATCATTTTGTCTTTATACTGCGGCATCATTCTTGGTGAGGGCAATATGCTACTCAGGGTCAGGGTCATACCGGCCTGGGCTATATGATCAGAGAGCTCCTCTATGTCTCTTTTCATGTAGTCCAGGGAGGTACGTCTCAGGTCATTCACACCAACATGGACAATGACAGAGTCATATTTGTACCTGCTGTGGAGTGACCAGAGTGCCTGTGTTATGTGGCGGATCCTGGCTCCCGACAGGCAGCTTACTGTGACCCTCCCTCTCCATGTTCAGTCTGGTGAGTGGGACGTCAGTGTGCCTGACAATAGAGTCTCCAATTACTAGTGTATTGGGTGTGTTATTTAGCCGTAGGGGCTGCGATTGTGTGGCACACTGACTTCGTGAAGTATGTGATACGTGTAAGTTGTTGTGGGCTAGCAGTTGCTTCGATGTCTGCTTTGGAGGTCTCTGCTGCTTTGGCAGATTTTCATTTAGAGCCTTCGAGTATGTTTTTGTGAGTTTATGTGTCTCGTTTGCTGGTGCGTTTGGTCTATGTGAGACTGGTTGTGTGGTGCGAGTGGTTTCCTTCTCCTCCTGACTGACTGTGCCAGTCTTGGGTTGAGAGAGCTCGGCCTCCAGTTTGGCTGTATAGTTGCATCTCTCACAGATATTTGAGTTTGTTGGAAGAAGGAGAGGGTTGTCTGTGTACATAAGGCAATTGTAACATTGCCTCAAGATTCCCATATTCACCAGCTGGACTGGAGAGTATACCTGAAACTGCGCTTTGGACATGCTTTGGACTATCATAGTTGAAAGAACTGGCTTATTGATTGACCGGAATAGACGAATAGGGAACCTTGTACTTCTGGATAGTATAAGGGGGTGTAGTGCTAAAGTTTGTTAGTGCTTACTGAGAAATTTGAGCAAGTGCTGGGCTGTAGAATGAAGGTTGAGTACTTACTTTGAGTGTTTGACTAGTTCTAAGGGAAAATTTGAAGAGCAGACTTTGTGGAGCCAGGAATTGTTAAAAACTGCTTAAACGGTGCTGCGCGACATTGCACGATGTGCAAAATCGCACAAAACCATGCAAAAGTGGGTTTTAAGGCAGGGACTTTGAAAGAGATAGGAAATGGCCCAAAACGGCCAATAAGCTACTAGTTACTGTGCTGAGGCCACTCCTTCAGGGACAGATAGGCTGCTCAGAGCTCCCCACACTCACTGGTGAACAAAGAAGCTTCCTCCTATCTAAGTAAGGATATGAGCAACACAGGAACTATGACACAGCCTAGAATTCAGCAATACCTGAAAACTGGACTATTCTAGTTCAGAAAAGGCTGGAAACAAGGATTTTTTTTTTGTTTTTTTTTTCTTTTTACTTGTACAGCAGAAACTAGGCACAGGAATACAGTAAATGCTTTAGATCGGCTAGCGCACTTGAGTGTGTAGCCTACAACAATTAAATAGGGCAAAAACAACTTTTAAAGTGCAAAACATGAAAAAATGCAGACAAATGCAGAAAAACAAACTTTGCAGAACTCAGATGGTTAGAAAACTCGGTTTTCGGCGAGACTAAACAGTCGCTGGTAGGAAAGCAGAAAAATACTTATAATCTGTTTAAAGTCTCTCTTTCGCTCACTGCTGCTTGTAGAACTCTGCAGGACACCACGAGGAGCTGTGCTGAGTCTGTTACAACCCATATTCCATATTATTTATTCTCTTTAAAAAGCAAACAAACAATCCCTATTGCCTTCTGATAAACAGGGAACAAAAAAATATGACAAGGGGTAACAAGAAACGGGGATCCTTTCAGAAAAAGGTGCAGTCTAATAGTTTAGAATTACTATGTTAGCATTCTGTCTAACCTCCCCTCCTGCCCATATCTCTTGAAATGTATCAGCAAAACTGTCTCTCTACATTTCCTTTTGGCAACAGATTGTATCAGACTCTTGGATGTTAAAAGTAGTTCAGGAGGGTTACGGTTGACACTGGATACGAATACCTCCTTTCGGTGGAATACCTCCCCACCCTCTGAATCAAACAGTTTTTTTCCTCAGGTTCTTCAGACTTGCTCACCCTGTCAGTCACACAACCAGGGCATTTAGATCAAAGTGTGAAAGGCTTCTATTCCAGAATTTTTCTGGTTGCAAAGATAGAGCTTTATTTGGAGACCATTTCTAGATATTTTGTTTCTCAGTGTATTGGTAAAAGTACCAAAATTTTAAAATGCTGACTCTTCAGAGTCTGTTACCTCTCAGTCCTCCTGTGAACTTTATGGTAATATTGGATGTCTTCTATTCTCATGTTACAGTATTCATTACAGTAGGGGGTAGCTGCCTGCACCCACCATCTGACCAGTATACCAAAGTCTTTGGAGCAGGAGGGTACGCGTGATGTCCTGTGTCAGAGCCGTAAACCGGCGTAGGCTATAAATGTGACATCTGCACGTACCCTCTTCAGAATTTTTCTGCCACAGTGAATGTCGGACTCCTGTTTGCCAGTTCGGGAAGCAGATCACTCCCTTTCGGACGACCGCTGGAGTCGACTACTACAGATAAGTACCCTGTTGGGTTTTCCTTGTCTTTTGTTAGTTTCTAAGATGTACATGTTCACTGGAAAGGGGAAGTGTGCATGTGGGAGACTAATTCCTCACAAGGACATGCACAGAAAGTGTGTTTTCTGTTTAGGTGAGGCCCATGACCATACGTCCTGCACCATTTGCAAATCCTTTGTACCAAAAACTCTACACAGCCGTCTGGCCACATTAAAACTATACTTAGAAAACCAAAGGCTCCGGCGTCTCGCGCTTGGTATGGAGGGTGGAGTAGGCACGTCCGATGAGTCACCGCGGAAGAAGGCCAAGAAAATCAGGCCAGATTCCTACACTGCATCTCAGGCGTCCAGAGAGATTCTTGAGGCAGATGAAAACCCAGGATCTTTTCATACCTCCATTTCCCAACCAGGCCCAGGAACCTCGATGGAAGCTGGGATGGTAGAAACAAAGAGTGCATCTGCTGAAGTTAATCAGCCATCAGATCCTGAAGTCGGAGAGGAACCATGGCTCATACAGTCGGATGGACCTACTCTCTCCTTACCATCTACCCAGATGTCGGCTCCCACACATACTCGGCCATCTGCCCCTATGAAGAGAAAACAAAAACTTAAATGTCCTGAGCCTCAACTTGTTCCTGGATGGGAAGGTTTCTGCCAGAGCCTTTTTAAGGCATTCCAGGCCTTACAGACACAACAACCACCAGCTGTTGCTCCTTCAGGGCCCCCTCTAGAGGTATCAGAAGAAGACTATTCCTCTTCTGAGGAATCGCTGACCTATGGCTGACAAATTGATTCTCCTAAGGATTTTATCACCCCAGAGGAAGAGGATCCCATCACCCATGAGTCTCCTGGGGAGGAATTCACCTTTTGGGACACCATTTCCATCATGAGGTAACATTTTAAGTGGCAAGCCTCAGAGGTCTCTGACACTAAGAAAAGGTACTTTGACCTGCTACAAATGGAACAGCCATCCCTCTCTGTTTTGCCTCCTTTGCTGTCTGCCTTTCAAGATACCTTCTTGGCCACTTCACATGCCCCAGATTCCCAACCCCCACCCCCCCCAGCCTCTAAACGTCCTAACCTTTTTTACAAGATGTCTCAGCACACCCAGTTCCTGTTCAGAAACCCTCCAGCAGACTCCGCAGTTATTACAATTTTTGCTGTTAAAACTTCCAGACAGTTACCGTCTGCTGCTCTCTACCCTACTGATAAAGACAGCAAATTCCTGGACAGACTGGGGAAAAGTGTATACCTCCTGTACTCTGGCTATATAAGAGCTCTCAGTTACCAAACCCACATGGCTAGGTATGTCCTGGACACCATTTCCAAAGCTACTACCTCCTCTCTGAGGTTCCTGTTTCATCTTTAAAAACTCAACTTAATTACCCTACTTTTCACAGCATCACATGTAACTAGGCACTCTGTGCAGTTATAATGCTGTGGAAGCCTCCTCAAAATCTGCTGCATCAGGTTCAGTGCTGAGGCGATATTCCTGGATGAGACTTCAGACACTTCATATGTATGTGCAAACTAAACTGCTTGATCCCCACTGGACAATAAAGCCCTTTTTGGACAGGCTTCAGCAGAACTTCTTAAATCCCATCAAGAAAAAGGAAAAGAACAATAAAACCTGAAGAATTTACTGGTGTCTCCTATTCCCAGATATCACAGAAACTATCCACAAAGAACTTTCTTTGTCAGGAGACAGTCCTCCCACTTGGCACCTCAACCAAAGGGATGTAGGCAACCTTGGAAAAGATCTACTCCCAGGTTTCCTTCTACCACCCCATTTTGTAGCCAGACTGACCAAACCAGACCACCTCCACTGTGACTTCCAACATCTAAACCCCAACACTCCCCTATCCCTTTGTCTCACCCTCTCCCTACCCTCCTGGCAGAAAATCACATCAGAAAACTGGGTCCTCTCCATCATTTAGAGGGGACACTTTATGACTTGGTGGATGTTACTCCCCTTCCAGGGGATACCCACCTTTTCCCCACCATCATTCTACAATTACTCAGGGTACCATAGAGCAGGTACCTTCCCCACAAAGAAACAAAGGATGTTATGTGGTCCTGTCTCACCTACATTCTTTACTCACGGGTTCTCGGCTCCGACTCGGCCAACTTATTTCTCTAGCACGAAGTCTCTAATTGGCTGGGCTAACCCGGTATCCCAAGATGCACCTCGCCCTAGTCCCAGATCTCATTTGCCGCTCATAGAGTTAGGACGTGGTCTCGCTTGGCTGTGTCTAAGTACCCTTTTCAAAACTTTTCATAAGTCTTTAACGGTCTGTTTCTCGTAAAAAGCTATTTTAATAGCGAGTTTTTCATTGTGAGTGTACTGTGTAAGCGAGTAGTGTTTTTTTTGTGGTATCCCTCTGTTTTGGTGGGATAGGCCCATTTAAATTAGAGGACCTAGTCTTCTCCTGTGTTGTTTTTGTGTAAACTTGTGTTTTTGTTTGGTCGGTAGTTAGATTTCCTTGCTGCACCAAAGAAACGTTTAAATTAGAGTTTCCTTGGTTGTTCGTGGTTTGGTTTTTCCCGCCTTCCTCTTGTGTCTGTCATTGTCGGTTGAGTGGGTGCTGTGAATGAGCAGAAAGAGCATAAACCCTCTGGGTTTAAAAAATGCTCAAAATGTGGCTGCAAGATGTCCATTACAGATGGGCTTTCTATCTGTGTTTATTGTCTTGGTGCTATTCACCTGCAAGAGTCCTGCAGTTTTTGCCACGCTTTTAGCCCGAGGGTACTGTAGGAAAGAAAAAATAAGTTGATTTTGAAGGGCCTGGTTAAACCTTCCTTTGAGGAGTCCTTAGACTCTTCTTCTAGTACTAAGTCTAAGACTTCCAATGCCAAGAAAAGATCTCCGGCTCCATCTGTCTCATCGGAGCCCCCGGAGAAGGTTTCGAAAGTGGATACTGCCTCCTCGGCTCCGTTGTCTTTGGGGCCGCAGGAGGTATCTGTTGTACTGGAGTCGACCTCGGCCCCGATATTATTGGAGCCTATTTGGAGCCGGTCACCCAGTGTTAGGCCTGAGTCTCCAGGTAGGAGATCCCGATCTCCTTCTATTTTCTCCAAATCCTCCAGGCTGTCTGATTTGGATGTGGATAGGGTGGTCCAGAGGCGCCTGCAGTCGCCGGTGTTAGCAAAATTGTTCTCGGCTCTGGAGCCAGTCCCTATTCTTGTACCGATGATTCCTCCTCCGAGCACTCCTGTGTCGGAGCCGGAGTGCTCCGCGCCGAGTGATGTTCTTGTGTCGGCTCCGATACCCCTTGCGAGTTTATCAGAGCCAACGTCTGCTCCAACCATGTCGGTTCCGTCCTCTGGTTTCGGTACTTGGGTTTCCTGAGTCGGACCAGAGGGGGGATACCTTGGGACTCTTGTTGGTTCCGAGCCTCCCTCTCGGTGCATTGGCTCGGGGAACCCCGACTCCGGTTGTGGTCTCGGAGACGGGTCGGTCCTCGGATTCAGGGGGACCTGCCTTCGAGGCCATGAGGAGCGCACTGGCCAGATCGTCAGTCACATCACCCGGAATGGTCACTGCTTCCCCCTACACCCTGGCTAGAGCCTCTGACACACCCCTGTCCATGGATGGCAGAACCCGAAGGTCTGAGGATACCCCCATGAGCGGTCCCCAACTTTCTGAGGGCCCCCTCAGTGTCGGTGCCTGAGGAGCCCCCTAGAAAGAAGTTGCGCAAGAGGAAGCACATAGATTCCCAGGACGAGTCCCTCACTTCCGATACCGACCTCAAGGAGTCAGAGGGGTCCCCTAAGTCATCCTCCGATGATGTCTCTTTCTCCGACTTCCTGGAGATCTTGAGGCAGAGAGGCGAATAGCCTTCCAAGACCCCCTCTGAGGAGGAGTCGGTATTTCTCAAGGCCTTCGGAGCTCAGCCCTCCGCCTCCTGGGTGTCTCCACTCTTCGATGAACTCCTAGATTTGATTTGTCGAAGGGTGTGGGAGACCCCTGATTCCGTGGAACCGGTGCCCAGACGTCCAAACAAGTTTCTTTCTGTTCCCCCGGGGAAAGAGCTCCTGACCAAAGGGGGTTCCGTAGATGCCTTGGTGGTGGCGGCAGCCACTCAGCAAGAAGTTGCAGAGGCTTCTTCTTCCGTCCATCCTCCTAACAAGGAGTCCAGGAGTATGGACCAGTACGGGAAGCGTACCCTGTCTTCAGCGACCTTTACTTTGCGGTCGCTGAATTATCTTTGTCATTTTACTCGGCTCCAGAGAAATCTCCTTAAGGAGCTAGGAGACACTCTGATGGGTAACATGCCTGAGGCGGTAGTGCAGACTGTTAATGCCCAGTTGTCTACCCTTGGTTCCATTGTCAACTCGTCCATGAGGCTCATATCCTATGCAGCCGAAGGGGCGAGTAGGGCAGCTAGCTCAGGTGTAGCTTTCAGAAGGCAAGCCTGGATGTGCCTGTGTCATTTCGCGGAGGCCTTTAAGTCTTCCTTCACTGACGCCCCCTTTGATGGGTCCTCACTCTTCGGGACCAAAGTGAAAGATACCCTCACCAGATGCGAACAGGAGGGGAAGACCCTATCTGACGTAGGGGCCCGTTTCTCTCTTCCTTCTAGGCCTTACCCCAAGGCTCACAGAGGAGGGAAAATGTGGTTCAAGAAGTCACAGAAGTCTTTCCCTGCCGCTCAAGGTGAGTCCCCCTCCAGAGGCAGAGGAGGGGGAAATTATTCTGGAAGACGCTGTCCTAGAGGCAGAGGAGGCCCCCGCAACTGGGAGACCACGATTCCTTTCACAGGTCTTCCTTTCAGTGTTCCTGAGGCATTGCCCAACTGTGCTGTTCCGGAGCCAGTCGGGGGCTGAATTTTGTTGCATCCGGAAGCCTGGGAAAGCATCACCCAGGATCGTTGGGTGCTTCGAATAGTTACCGGAGGTTACACTATTCCCTTTTTATCGACACCCCCTCCAGTCAAAAGAATCCCGGACGTTCCACCCAGTCAACGGGATCAAGCAGCACTAGAAGTTTCAAAGCTGCAAGAAAAACGAGTCATCCAACCAGTTCCCCTCAGACCATATCGGATCAGGAACTTACTCAAGACTCTTTTTGGGGCCGAAAAGAACAGGGGACCTGAGGCCCATTCTGGATCTCAGCCGATTGAATCACTACGTTCTGAAGTCCCAGTTCCGAATGGTCACTCTTCAGTCCATTTTTCCCTTGCTGAAAAAAGGAGTATGGATGTGCTCCATCGATCTCAAGGATGCCTACTACCACATCAAGATGGACAAGGCATCCAGGAGTCACTTACGCTTCCGGCTGGGAGCCAGTCACTTCCAGTTTCCTGCCCTGCCCTTTGGTCTCACCACAGCCCCCAGGGTGTTTACCAAGTGTTTGGCAGTGGTGACAGCTCACCTGAGACGTCGGGGATTCCAGGTGTTTCCATATCTGGACGACTGGCTTCTCACCGCCCCCACCAGGCATCTCCTTATTCAAGCCAGGGAGGCTACCATTACACTTTGTCAACAACTAGGAATTACCTTGAACTGGGAAAAGTCTGCCTTGCTGCCCTCACAGCGTGTGGTTTTTATAGGCGCAGAGCTAGACTCTATTCAAATGCGGGCCTTTCTGCCACAAGAGAGGATAAGAGTGCTACAGTCTCAGATTCACGCATTGTTGCCCCTCAAGAGAGAGTTCAGGCCAGGTTAGTTCTCCAGCTCCTGGGATCCATGGCGGCTACCATCATGCTGGTGCCTCTAGCCAGGTTACACATGTGGATCCTACAGTGGTTCCTTTCGGCCCAATGGTCCTTTCAGAAACTTCCTCTTTCCCACTTGATACTTCTCATGGAACAGTGCAAACAGGACCTCCGCTGGTGGCTATGTTCCACCAATCTGGACAAGGGGAGGAGCTTGATTCCTATGTCTCCAGTGGCCACAGTGACCACGGATGCCTCCCAGATGGGGTGGGGGGGGGCACTATCTTGGCAGGACGGTCCAAGGCATGTGGCAAGATCACGAGGTACACCTGCACATCAATGTTCTAGAGATGAGAGCGGTGTTACTAGCGTTGCGGGCACTCCAGAGCTCTCTTCCTCTGGGAACGATTGCAATTCACTCGGACAGCATGTCCGTGGTGTGGTACCTGAACAAGCAGGGGGGAACCAAGTCTTATCCCCTCTGCAGAGAGGCCATGCGAGTGTGGCATTGGGCAGTGGCTTCCCAACGGTTTTTAGTGGCAATGCACATTCCGGGAAAGACCAACGTGATAGCGGACAGGCTGAGCAGAGCTATTCTGATGCCTTATGAGTGGTCCCTGGACAACCGAGTGGCGGTTCAAATTTTCAACAGGTGGGGTCAGCCTTGCTGCGATCTCTTCGCCAGCACTCTCAATGTCAAATGCAGCATGGAAAGGCCTCAGAAATACCTCACTAAAAGAATCACAGGCCTAAAGCAGATGCCCTACGCTGACCGCCTTAAAAAACTCCAGCTATACTCTGTCGCATATCGTCTACTCAGAGGCGAACTCTGCTTAACATACAAGGCCATGTTAAACCCAGAGCTGTTGGACATGCTACACTCAATCCCTCAGAGCTACATGCTCCAGGGATCTAAACCTTGTCATCACAATAAACAAAACATGCTGGAGGGATAGGTTCCTGACCCAGAGACTCCCCAGACTCTGGAATAGATTGCCCATACATGTCAAGCAGAGTGCCTCTTTGGACCTCTTCAAGAGGAACCTTGATGATTGGATGGGAGAAAGGAAATTCACCCCAGGGATCACGTCAGTCGCCCTGCTAGACAGGGGTCCAGGAAAGTAAATAATGTGGGAAGAAATAGCCAGGGAATTGTTATGGCTAGGCTTGTATAGGCCCTAGGGCTGATAGCCTAGTACCAACCTATGAACCTATGAGCAAGTACTTCACACTGATACCCCCACAGGGGGAGTCCCCCAGGGACGCACTCCACGATTGGCTCTCCGGTCTGATCTATGCTTTCCCTCCGTTTCCTCTGTTACCAAGAGTGATTCAGAAAGCCATATCCTTGGAAGCAGGATGATTCTAATTGCTCTACACTGGCCTCGACAAGTATGGTTCCCTTTTCTTCAGCAGTACGCAGTGGACGGTCCTTGGACCCTGGACCCAGTGCCAGACCTACCGACTCACATGTCAGGACAGCTCCATCCCTCCCTGCGAACCCTCAGGTTGATAGCCTGGCTGCTCCACTTCCATCACTAGTTAGACGACATTCCTTTTCACCTGAGGTGGTACACATCTTGTCTTCGTTTCATAAGTCTTCCACCAGAAGGATTTATTCCAGCAAATGGAAGAGATTCTCCATTTGGGCTCAGGCCCAAGGTTTGGACCCCTTCACAGCCCCAATTCCGTTGGTCTTAGATTTTTTAGCCATGCTTTTCCGACAGTGCTCCGCGCCTGCTACCATTAAGGTGCAGCTGGCTGCAATTTCCAATTTTCATACATCTTACGAGCCTTCTCTTATGGGCCATAAACTTTGTAAGGCCTTCTTGAAAGGCGCCTGGTTACTTCGCCCTCCTGTTTCAGAATCTGTCATGCCATGGGATCTAAACCTTGTGTTACAAGCCATCACTTCACCGCCCTTTGAACCGGCTGCCCCCTGTGAATTAAAATTTCTGTCTTGGAAGACGGCTTTCCTAATAGCCATTACATCGGCCAGAACAGTATCAGAGATTCAAGCTTTGTCCATTAAACCTCCGTATTTGACCTTTCATAAGGGCAGAGTTTCCCTGAGACTTAACCCGTCCTTCCTTCCGAAGGTGTCATTCACCGTTAATCTTCATCAGTCTATTGAGTTACCAGTGTTCTTTCCAAACTTTTCCAATAAAGCAGAGTTTAGATTTCACCAGTTGGATGTGCACAGACAACTAAGATTCTACTTACACAGGACTAAGCATATTAGGAAGTCTGATCAACTGTTTGTGTCCTTCTCAGAAAACAAAACAGGTTGTCCTATTTCCAAGAGCACAATTTCTAAATGGATCAAAGATTGTATTCCCTTTATCTATTTGTCAGCAGGCAGAAATTTACTCTTTCCCGTCAAAGCTCACTCTACCAGGGCAGTGTCTACATCAATAGCTTACCATGCCAGGCTTTCATTGAATGATATTTGTGCTGCGGCCACCTGGGCCTCTCTACACACCTTTATTACTCATTACAAGTTGGACATGGCTTCTAGGGGCCAGGCTTCCTTTGGTTCCCCGGTTCTCAGGAGTATTTTCCTATGAGCCGCCCAGGATAGAGGTGCTGGGGACGCTGTCCTGTGAGTAAAGAATGTAAACGAGATAGGACCACATAACATCAGGTAGTTATGTACTCACCATAACGATCGATGTATGTGGTCCATCTCGCCTCACATTCTTATGTACCCTCCCACCTGCCCCCTTCCTTTAGGATTTGGAGGAAAATTGGCTCTGAGAACCCTTCAATGTCAGTTGTTTTTTCTTTCCTTTCTGGCTGGAGCTCCTTCCAGTGGCGGTTGTGTGTGGGGTGTGACTGGAATGGCTGCAAACTAGATCTGGGGCTAGGACGAGGTGCATCTTGGGATACTGGGTTAACGCAGCCAATTAGAGACTTCATGCTAGAGAAATAAGTTGGTCGAATCGGAGCCGATTCTCGGCTCCGAACCCGTGAGTAAAGAATGTGAGGCGAGATGGACCACATACATCGATCGTTATGGTGAGTACATAACTACCTGTTTTTACTCCAGAATGTTTCTGGTACCAAGGAAAGATGACCCATGGAGACCAAATCTGGATTTATCTTTCCTAAACTTGTTCCTCAAGGTATCCAGTTTCAAAATGATTACCTTACCTTTGCTCCTGCCAATCATAGCAATGCAGGCTTTCTTGGTAGTTCTGGATTTGAAGGATGTCTACCTCCACATTTCTATACACCCAGATTACAGGAAATTCTTATGCTTTGCAGTAGGTTCCTGGCATTTTCAGTTCTCTCTATTGCCCTTTGGACTCTCCACTGCTCCTCAAGTGTTCGCAAAGTGTCTAGCGCCCTTTATTGCTCACTGCAGAACACAGTGTATACAAATATACCCATATCTAGATGACCTTTTTAATTCTTCATCAGAACAGTCAAGTTCTCCTACACCACCTACAACAGGTGATCTCCACCCTGACTCAGGATTCACTATAAATAAGGAAAAGTCTCACCTGACCCCCAGTCAAGACCTGGTCTTCTTGGGATGCAGGATCAGAACAGACAACATGAAGGCCTACATTCTGGGTCAAAGGACCCTGGACTTTTCCCTCTACTTTAACAAACTATTTACCCTCACTTCTTTGCAAACATGAGAATTTTTAAGGATCTTAGGCCACATGGCATCCTTGATACCCATGTTCCCCTTGGCAAGACTCCACATGAGAAAAATCCAGTGGATCCTGAAGAATTCATGGTGCCAACACACTCATCCCCTGGACACCCCCGTTTCCCTCCTTCAGTGTCTGAAGTGGTAACTTCAGTGGTGGATCTGTGCCATCAACCTCAACCTCAACCAGGGAACCCCCTTACAGGTACCGGCCCCTCTACAATAGGTCTCTGCAGACACATCAGACATGGGATGGGGTGCAGTCTTACTACAGAGCCAGAAGCAATTGACTGTGCAGGGAAATTGTCCACACTAAGACAAAGGGACCATATCAACATCAAGGAAATGAGGGCACTTCTAACCCTACAAACATTCAAACCAGCTGTATGCCCAGGAACCCTGAAAGTGATCATGGACATTACGACTGTCCTGTGGTACATAAAGAAACAGGAGGGGGACAAGATCCTACCCTCTTTGCAGCCTAGCCACCCAGATCTGGACCATAGCATCATTACTGCAGATTCATCTGATAGCAGTGTATATCCCCTCCACAGAGAATATTATGGCAGATTGTCTCAGCAGAACTTCAGCACCCTCTTGTGAATGGATGCTTCACAGAAAGGTATTCCTAGATCTTATCCACAGGTGGGGTATTCCACAAGCAGATCTATTCGCCTCCTCCCAGAACAGACAGATGCCAATGTTTTGCACAAGGGACCTGCATCCTCAAGCCTGAAAAGTGAATGCTTTCTCCTTTCCTTGGGTGGGGATGTATCTCTGTGCCTTCCCACCCTTCACACTGATTCAGAAGGTCCTCCTGAAAATCCAGAGGGACAAACCCAAAATCCTTTTGGTGACCCCCTTTTGGCCAAGGCAGCATTGGTTTCCCCTTCCCTATCTACTCACCAGGGGCAATCATCACAGGTTACCCCACCAAACAGACTTGCTCCCACAGGACAGGGGGGTCCCTACAACACCCTCAGGTGAACAACCTTATGGCTGATACGGTTCTAATCCCCTACAGACATGTATACTCAGAGGACATACTCAATGTTCTGCAGGAGGCCAGAAACCCTACTACCAGGAGTAATTATGTATCTAAATGGAAGAGATTCTCCAGGTGGTGTCAAAGGAAAAAATAGAACCCTATGACTACTTCTGTACCCTTGGTCCTTTCCTATTTGTGTGAGCTCCTTCACTCAGGACTAATTTATTCATCAGTTAAAGTCAATTTATCTGCTATCTGTGCTTGTCTGCCCATGCTACCACCTCTGGAATCTAGATTGGAGGTCAAGCTTTTCCTGAAAGGGGTACTTCATATTAGACACCCTTCAAAAGCCTATACCCCCACTTGGGACTTGAATTTTGTTTGCTAGAAAACCTTACTGTGCCACCTTTTGAACCAGCACATTCAGTATCCCTGAAACTGTGTACCCTTAAAACAGTTCTGATAGTGGCCCTTACATCCACCAGGAAAGCAGGGATACAAGCCCTTATGGCTATCCCTCCTTGCCTTATTTTCCACAAACTCACTCACATGGAATCCGCTCAGGCAAGCCGACCAGTAGTACACCAACACCATACACAAGTCGAATAAATCCAAAGTGCATTTAACATACTATAACATAGAATTTAAGCACATAAAAAAGCTTTTCGTTGAATTGAATAAATCAACTTCCTCAGTAAAAAGCCTACACAGGAAACAGGGGTTTAAATGTAAACCCCTGTTTCCTGTGTAGGCTTTTTACTGAGGAAAATGATTTATTCAATTCAACGAAAAGCTTTTTTATGTGCTTAAATTCTGCGTTATAGTATATTAAATGCACTTTGGAGTTATTCAATTTGTGTATGGTGTTTGTGTACTACTGGTCGGCTTGCCTGAGCAGATTCATGTGTGTGAGTTTACAGAAGTTTATCATTCTTTCTTGAGTTTGTGTTTTGGAGTTTTATTTTCCACAAAGATAGAGTTGCCCTCAGGACTAACCCCTCCTTCATGCCAAAGGTGGTTAATGAAGATGGGTCGCAAACTGGCTCAAAGACAGAACCCACAGAGTCAGAGTTGCTGGAGCCATGTCAGACTCGAAACCGGTCACAAGTGGCATCCCACAAGGTTCTGTCCTGGGACCTCTCTTGTTCGGTATTTACTTTTCTGAGGTACAGGCCAACGTGGGAGGACTGTGGCTCACCAAGTTCACAGATGACTGCAAACTGGGCGCCATAATCGACTCTCCAGCTGACACAAACATCCTTCAAAAAGGTCTCGCAGAGATGGATAACTGGTGCCAGAGCCATGGTCTAAAGCTAAATGCCAAAAAGTGTATAGTCATACCCTTTGGCAAAAACAATGTGCCCACAAATTACCACATAGGTGGTAACCCATTAAGTGCAGAGAAAGTAATTAGGGATCTGGGGACCCAAGTTAATAGCAATCTCTCCTTTGACAACCACATTGCCAAAGTGGTTAGAAAGACCTTCTACATAGCCCACCTCATCATGAAAGGATTCACATCTAGATCAAGAGAGGTAATTGTGCCCCTTTATTCATCCCTCATCAGGCCCATCATAGAATACAATGCCCCCTTTGGGATGTACCTTACCCGACACCTGCAGCAATTAGAAAGATCCCAAAAGTACCTCACCAGGAGGATCAAGAGACTCAAACAGATGCCATATGCTGCTCGGTTAAAAAAACTCCAGCTCTACTCAGTTGCATACTACCTACTTCGAGGCGATCTATGCCTGTCATATAAAGCTATGTCCAACCCAGAATTAATGGACATGCTCCACCTCAGTAAATCTAAATCCCTTAAAGCCACGCGCTCGAGGGACCTGAACCTCAGCACAGAAATAAATAGAACATACTGGAGGGACAGATTCATAACCCAGAGGCTCCCTTTGCTCTGGAATAGAATTCCAATTCATGTTAGGCAGAGCACCTCACTGACTCTCTTCAAGAAGAATCTTGATGAGTGGATGGGGGATCGTAGGTTTGTCCCAGGGATTACTTCCGTGTCACTATTAGACAGAGGTGCAGTAAACTAAACTTTAAAAAGGGCACAGTATACTCAAATCAAGGGGTGGCGTAAGCCAAACACAATCGGGCTAGGCTTATAAATGCCCCAGGGCAGATAGCCTAGTATGAACCTATGAACCTATGAACTCTCATTAAACAGGCCATTAACCTACCTTTTGTTTTATCCTCACCCTCAGAATCCATCAGAGATGACTCTTCATTCTTTAGATGTCCACAGACAACTGAGGTGTTACTTAGACAAAACCAAACCTATTAGAAAGTGTGACCAAACATTCATTTACTTCCACCATAGGGCTTTAGGGAAGGCAGTCTCCAAACAGACCATTTCTTCATGGATCTCTAAGACCATTGGCATATGCTGTTTCAGTCATGGGAAAACTTTACACGGACGTGTCAAATCCCATACGAGGGCAGCTGCTTCCTCAGCTGCTGTTTTCAAAGGGTTAGATTACAACTCAATTTTAGAAGCTCCTATTTGGGCTTCAGTGCACACCTTTACCAAACATTACAAACTGGAGCTAGCTTCCAGAGCTAGATCTGGGTTTGCCAGATCTATTCTACAAGGTCTCATTGACCAGGGACCTCACTACTCCACCCAGGCTTATACCTAAAAGCTTTGGTACTTTCCCTACAGTTATGAATACTGCAACATGAGAATAGAAAGACAGAATAGTTGTGTAAGAACTTACCATAACCTTAGACGTCCTTCTCTTCCATGTTGCAGTATTCAGTCCCTCCCTCCTACCCTCTCTGAATTACCTCTCTAATCTACGGTTACTTACCTGTGGGGGACATAGTCACTCACCCTCTTCACTGCACACAAGTCTACCAAGTACCCTGTGGTCTAGTCTACATGTGAGTCTCAAGGGTCTTCCTTTTATGACCCTCTTTAAACCTCCAGGATTACTACTGTATGCGGCAGTCCATTCTGAAGAGGGTACGTGCAGACGTCACATTTATAGCCTATGCCGGTTTATGGCTCTGACATAGAACATTACACGTGCCCTCCTTCTCCAAAGACTTTGGTATACTGGCCGGATGTCGGCGCTGCTAGCAGCTACCTCCCTACTTTAATGAATACTGCAACATGGAAGAGAAGGACATCTAAGATTATGGTAAGTTCTTACACAACTATTCTATCTAAAGGGTGCATATCATCACAACCCCATAACCACAGGCTTCAAGACATTTCTCATAATCTGTATGACTGGGTCACATTATTAGGTCTCTGCACTACCCTTTGGATTATCTACACCTTAAGGGTTGTTTACTAAGTGCCTAGCTCTAATGATAGCACATTGCAGACTGCATGACATTCGCGTATTTCCTTATTTAGACATTCACATATTTCCTTATTTAGACAACTTGCTTGTCTTAGCAGAGACTTTTTCCAGATGACAAGTCATTAACACGGGTTATATCTCTTCTGACCAGCTGGAGTTCCAGATAAATGTTTAAAAATCCTCCTTGACTCTGACACAAGCTTGTGTTTCTGGCCTGCAAAAAAAAGTATTTTCTTAAAGAGGAGGAAGTCGATTTTTCATCTGGAAACTTTCCAGAGTTTTTCTTATCATTTTCAGACTTGTACAAGGAAATTTCTCAGGATAATAGGGTTCATGGCTTCTATGATTGTTACGATTCCTCACGCTAGGTTGCACATAAGTAAAATTCAGTAGATTGTAAAAAGTACATGGACCCAGAATTTGCATCTTCGGGGATATCAGATTCCCATTTTGGGCTTTGTCAGAAAAGAACTGCAATGGCAGGGACAGCAAATTAAATTAAATTCAGGTCTCCCCTTTGCTTCTCAGATTGTAGTTCAGTCTGCAACCACAGAGACCTCAGATTTTGCTTGGGGTACAGTTTCTGCAGGGGTAAAGGTACCAGGCCTGTGGAACTCTTGAGACAGACCAACGCACATAACTGTTAAATAGATATTGGCTGTGATCCTTGCCTTAAAATCTCTTCAACTGTGGTCCCCTGGACCTTCTCGGCTAACTAACATACAACAGCACAGTGATGTGCTACATAAACAAGCAGAGGGGAACCAGGTCCTACATCCTGTACAGACTGGCAGTGATGGCTTGGAAGGTAGCTCTACAGTACTCCTTAAATCTCCAAGCATGTTACTTTTTGTCAGTGCAAAATATAGTGCCCGACAAGCTGAGCAGGACCAGGCCAGACCTTCAAGAATGGAAATTGAATGAGAGTATCTTCCAGGAACTGATCCAGTTATGGGAAACACCCCAAATACATCTGTATGTCTCCTTTCAAAATGTGTAACTAAACAAGTTGTGAACCAGGGCTGCTTGAAAGGCCTGGAAAACAGATAGTTCCTTTATGCCTTTCCAAATTTTCCACTGATATTCAAGATACTTCTGAAGATTCATACGGATTCTCCAAAATATTGTGTTGACTCCCTTTTGGCCCAGGCAACATTGGTTCTTCCTTATTATGGAATTGGCAAAGGGCAGTTACCACAAGCTTCTTCACAAACTGGACCTACTCACACAAGACAAGAGGAGTTTGATGCACCTTAATTTAAAAAAAAAAACTTCAACTATCTGCTTGGATGATTCAGTTTTGATACCTTTTAGGCACCTGTTTAATTAGCCCACACAGAAGGTACTAAATGAGACAAGAAAACTTATTACTATGAAATTTTACATTGGAAAGGACAACATATTTTCTAGTTTGTACCTGGCCAATAACCAGGGTCCTATCAAGGATTATATAGCACTGGTTCTGAAATGTTTGTGAGAGCTCCTATCCTCTGGTATTTTGTATTCCTTTATCAAGGCACATCTTGTGGTGTTTTCAGCATGTCTTTCCAAGGATCCCTCCACTTTCATCTCTCTTTTAGTAAAATGGTTTCTGAAGGGAGGTTTCCATCTTAGGCCACCAAGAAAAAACGTGGCTCCTTCTTGGGATCTTAATTTTGGGCTGAAATGTCAACTCTGTCTCCCTGTGAATCAGCTTATCTGCCTGATTTAAGGTTCATCAAACAGCAGACTGTACTTCTAATTGATCTGATATCTGCAAGATGGATGAACCCGATCTGGTCGTCCATAAGGATAGGGTCACACTAAGAACAAATACCTGATTTATGCAGAAAGTTATTTCAGAATTTACTTTGAATCAAGCAATCAGTCCCCAGTCTTCTATTCAGATCGTCAAAATTGGGGAGAAAGGATTCTACAGACTCTGGTCATGCATAGGCATCTTGGGTACTATCTTAACAAAACTAAGTCCATTAGAAAACTGGATCAGCTGTTTTATAATGGAACAAAGAAGGGACAGCCCATGTCAAAACAGACCTTTTCCAGGTACTTGACCTTAGCTATTGCATTTTCTTATACTCACCATGATAAATCTGTCCCAGACAGTATTAAGAAGCATTCTATGATGGCATACTGAAAAGGAGTGAACTCTAGAAGCATTCTAATGGCAACAAAATGGTAGTCTGTACATAATTGTACAAAGCATTACAAATTCAGCTCTTTTTCCCACTTCAGGGCAGGCTTTGCTAGGACTATTGTCCAGAAGTTACTGGATCCTTTGGCACTCAACCCATGTAGCTAAAAAGTGTGGGAGTGAGAATAATGAACATAGTATAAGTTCCACTTAGCATAATAGTAAATGTTAGAATTCCTCACTGCCACAGTAGTTGAACTTACCCACCACCACCTTTGTCTGTATATAGTTAGTTGTTACTGTATAAAGTTTTGTTTACTGTTTATACCTTTTGAGGTTCAGGATGAATAAGCACTTCCCTCTTTGTGTAGGTAAGAAATTCCTCAAGATTTCTACACTCTGATTGCTGGATTCCCTCTTAGGGGCTAGCCAATCAGCAGTCAAGGGTGCAGGTTGGGAGAGGAGCCACAGCTTTTTGTTATTGTGGGTGGGGAAAGGGATTTGGCAATATATATTATTTGAGGAAACATTTAATCAAAACTTTTGCACTTGTCATGAGATTGTGAGACCTTAGAGCATCTTATATTAAGGGGATAAAAGTCCTGTATATGGTGGGTGCGCAGGGCTTGCCCTCACTTCACTCAGGGCAATGCTGCTTATGTTTTATACAGGGAGCTACTGATAAAAATGGTCCATTAAGTAAATGTACCATATCTACAACCTCCTCTTATCCAAGAGGTTTGTCAACCCCAGTCTTGGGATACGGGGGCAAAACTCCTAGTACGATGGCAAATGGTGGGACTCCTCCCTGTGACAAAAGTAGTCAAAAGTTTAGGGATATTTAGCTGCATTTAACCAAAAGTATCTTTTTATGAGAGGCTTGTTATAGTTTATACTAGACCCTGTATTGTCCATTGACTGTACCATGGAGAAGTGCTTCCTGTTATATAGATATATATATATATATATATATATATATATATATATATATATATGTGTGTGTGTGTATCAACTCATCAACAGCAAATGATGCATAGTGTGCTTGAGTTCTGTTTTTGCCCTCTGTTACCCTGTCTACCCTTTCCAGTGCTCCACAGATTGTTCATAATAAAATGTAGTTTGTAAGATATCACAGAACACTGGAAGTATAGACCGTAAACTTCATTGTCAGTCAGACCACACACACACAAAAAAAATGCACAGTTGAACAAAATAGCATTTCTCCAAGCTCATATAAATGTAAACAGGCACATGTACAACATGAACACAAATAAATGCACAAAAACACAACAGCATAAGTCCAAGTTAACCGAAGGTACAGAAAGTTTCATCAAACATGCACAGTTCATTCATGGTCACACTGACTGCATCTGACCGCTCCCTTCTCACTGTCACTAGCACTATTTCAACACTGACAAACATCCAAAAGTCTCAGTCAGGCTTCATCCAACCAGCAGAACCTCGAAACTCCAGATTTTAACAGTCTGATATAGTCGGATTTCCCTCTAACTGCATCCATCACCATTGTCATCACCAGTAGGCCCGAATGGCCTCAACTAATTCAGAGATATCCCCACAATCTCCCACACACTCCTCCATCCTTGCTGCTGCCATTTTCCCATCTCCAACACCAGCAACATCCTCAAAACCAGTCTGGTCCAAACCGACCATCAATATCCAGTCCGATTCACTCAGCAGACAAAAGTCAGCCGCATCTAGCCACCCAAACGGCCACAACCAACACAATCTCCAAACGCAAATAATCCGATGATACAACAGAACACAGCTGCAGACAAACCACACACCTGATGACTTCAGAACGGACTCCCCAGATGGACAAAAATCACAACAAAATCCGCAATTTTAACACAAAACACACATCTGGAGCCAGAGAGGCTGCTGCCAAAAGAGGCGCCGCCATCTTAGGTCCTATATATATCAAGAGGGGAGAAGATTTTGATAATTTTTCTAAGGAAATTGTATGGAGAAAAATTGAGAGATGAAACTGATAACATTTCACATTTTGCTGCCTAATTGTAAGAAACCTTAAATTTCACTCAAAGCAGCCTTCTAATGTCTAGACCTGAATCATTTTAGGGCTTATAAACACCCATTTTCAACACTAGGTTTATATCTTCAGAGGGGCTAAAAGTGAGCTTTCTCTCATAAAGAAGAGATAATGAGTAATTCGTTTACTCAAGAGCTCAACAAAGTTTTCTTATCCGTTCTTTTCACAAACTGGTTTATAAAGCCTGCACTGAAAAAGGACATTGTTTCTACCCATATT